>NC_134367.1:112618561-112921061 GCF_035582795.1 Mycteria americana
CACTTGCCAAGTCTACCAGACCTTAGCAGTTACTTCAGGAAAGTACATGTCTTCAGGAGAAAACCTCCTCCTGGGGGAGGGCAGAAATTAGACAATGCCTCCCCCCAGGCATTTTGACTTACAGGACTCCAGTCTTACAGGAGTAAGCTAATTTTAGTGAGATACCAATCTGGGAAGATTTGCTGTCTTCACAGAATCTCTCCCAGCACAGGCAGAGCCTTTCCTGTACTTTATTTGGGGGCAATACATCAAAGGAGATTGTGTAGAGAATAAAAGCAGAGAGTCTTACATGTCTAATTTTTAATTTTAGCAGCAAGCCCTGTTTTGGGCATACAAAATACGTATTTTTGCTCTTTAATGAACTAATTTCATTCCTGTTGTGGTCTGTATTTTCTTCTTTTAGTCTCACATGCCATAACAACAAGCATTAGAGTACCTCCTAGAAAAATAATTAATTATTGATCCACTTATAAAAATATTTAAAATTCTTATAAAGTTCCCTTCTGTACCGACATAATTATTAATGAATATTTTGCAGCCTTTCAGACTTGCTGAAAGTTCAGTGAGGTTATAGTAACAATGGATACGGTCAAAAGTGTAAGTACTTCTCAGTCAATTATTTGCTCTGTCAGGAAAATTCTTGCCGAATTGTAAACGTTTCAAACATGAACGTCTTGAATAATGATTTCATAACACATACTCAAGTTAACAAGAGTGATGTATTCAGGTCAAATCAGTTCTGATTTCTGTACATGTAGTTTCCTGGAATTCTAGACACTTTAAACTTCACGTAAATCTTACTGATGATGTTTCTATCCAATTTACCCTGAACCAGATTTATTGAAGGTTCATTGAATTCAGCAGGTTGCTTGTAGGTAAGAGCTCTCCTACAGGGGGAAACCAATCAGAAGTACTTGCACCAATTGGTTTGGGAACAGGGATGGGAGTAATTTTTCTACACTACAGAAGCTCGTCTTATGAAGATTTTCTTCTAAGATAAAAAGATCTTTATTCAGAAATAAAGTGCTTTTTGTTTTGTTTTAAGGAGTAACGAGAATCTAATCACATTCTTTTGGAACAGAACTATTAGCAGAGAGGTAAAGAATGGCTTTTAAAAATAATTTCTTTAGTACACTACCTAAAAATAAAACCTTCAGATTAATAAAAAAGAAAGCATTTTTTCTAGTCAAAACAAAATTATTCATTTCACACCCAAAGCATATTTCATGAGAGCTCAAATGAGAGAGCAATCTGTTTTGTGCAGGTCCTGCCTTAGCAACTTTGTGAGCAAATAACTGAACCAAGAAGTTAGAAACTTTTAAGTGAGTTACCAAATCTGCTCTTCACACAAAGACTGCGGACGTTAGTGGAACCAAAAGAATAAATAATGGCAAAACCAATCTAGACTAAATATGAAAAAAATCAATGGAGGAAATGAAAAGGAATGCAACCTACCCACGTATTACAGAGGACGACCCAGTTTTTATTACACTAGACTTTTACACCATACCCTTTTATACTATATTTTTTAAAAGTAGACAAAGAAGGTGAAATCTTCAGGCCTTTCTAGTAGATAGGCATCATCTATACTTGCCCAACCAAACTCTTTCTCAAAGAACTACTAGCTCTCTCACAGATGCCATCAGAAGCTGCTCTTTAAAAATTTCCTCTGCAACTTGACATCATACGAGTAGGTCAGTGCATGTAGCCAGTTAGGTAGAAATAGCAAAGCAGCAGGTCAGAAGATGACAGTGACTCCAAATACTATTACATTCTTAAGCATTTAAAGAATTGCTAAGCAGAGTAAGGGAAAACATAAATATAGCACTGTCAAAAGAAGCATTGTGCAATCACAGGACAATAAATGGTCATTCAGGAATCCCCACGATTCTTGC
Organism: Mycteria americana; assembly: GCF_035582795.1. Taxonomy (NCBI): domain Eukaryota; kingdom Metazoa; phylum Chordata; class Aves; order Ciconiiformes; family Ciconiidae; genus Mycteria; species Mycteria americana. The sequence continues at coordinate 112,620,457 of NC_134367.1, forward strand.
TTGAACTTCTGTTATCCACTTCCATTTAGATCCCAACTGACTCCTTTCATGGTTCAAAGAGAAGTGTCATTGAATTTTAGCATGGAGAAGTTTTCTCAGGTTTCTGTAGTACAGGGAAGAGTCTCCAAAAAGGCACATACAAGATACAAAGTTGTTCACGGTGCCAATTCTACCAAACAGAAAACTGGAATAGTTGGTGAGACTACTGAAGTCCTCCTGTATCAGGTTAACTTGCCCTGTTTTGGTATTTGCGGGTGCTACACGAAAATTTAGGGTGGGGTATCTGCAAGAACCACTTAGTTGCATATCGCTTAGCTGACAAGTCTAAGATTTATTTACTAAATGAGATGGGTATACTGGGTGAATATAGTGCCTTCTATCCTAAGATTTCAATGCTATAACACTCACACATTCAGTACAGGCACCCTCACACCCAAAAAGGCTCCTGCCTCTCCAGTCCACTTATGGCCAACACCATGGACTTGGAGGAACCCGGCTCCAGGTGCTCAACGTGTCCGAGTCCAGGCTGGTGGCCTGGCCTTTACATGTAGTGGTTTCACCTCGGGCTCAGCCTTCTGCAGGTTGTTGGGCACCTGTGGATGTGCAACCACCTCAACTATGTATTCTTCAACTTGGAGGCTTGGCATAAGCTGCCAACCCTTCATTCCTAAACCGCACGAGCAGTTGTTACCCAGACCATTATCACTTCTGGTTTCCCCACCCCAAATGCTTTACAAGGATCTAACGTTCTTAATAGTTTTTCTCTGCTTCTTTGTTTTGCCATGGCTGTCAGAATCATCTGATCAGTGAAGATATAGCCCAGGCCTCATTTAATCCGAGTGGTGCCTTGGGTTGTATGTAACAGGATGTTTGTAAACTAAGGGTATTTTCTGCAGGGTGCAAACAAGTGCCTTAAGTCAGAAAAATCAGGAGTTAACCTATTTCCGGATATAATTTTCAATTTGGGAAGCCCAAGATATCAAACCTGTAGCTACTGGTATTCAGAAGCTGAGATAACAGGAATATCACCTTATCAGAAAACACACATAATCTTGTAGAATCATACTGAAATGTGAGAAACAAAACTAGCCACACTATAACAGGGACACATACTTAGAAGAGGTTAATTAAAAATACTCCCCCAGATATGTAAGACTGACGAACAAGAAAACCAGTGTGAGGAATTTATCAATCAGTAGTCAATATTAATCTGGATGTTCATTTTTATAGCATAATATACTGTTCCTCTCATGCTCTGATCAAATTATTTTTATTTCTATTACCCTGAGGTTAAGAGAGCCAGAACCAAGCTTACCACACCTGAACTTCGGATAGATTAGAAAATGGATTGCTCTTTTTTTTTCAAGTAATCAGACATAATCGTTTAAGCTTAACTCGTTTTCTTAGTGAAAATTCATCTCGCGGCTCCTGTGCCTACTTCATTGGGTGTAATCCAAAGGAAACCAAAAAGATAACAAACGATACTTTTGAATGGTAAAATTGTTGCTGGAACAAAAAAATCATAACAAGGATTCCAGAGACCTGGATGCCTTTCTGCTGGCATGAAGGCATCCTGGATGAAGCTCTGGCTCTAAGTAAGTGCTAACTTTTCCACTGAATTTGATGGGATAAGAATTCACTCCGTCCCAATTGCTGGCAAATAATTTTTATATATTTCTTTTTCTGTACGATAGTGACAGTGTCTCTCTATCTCTTTCTGAGACGGAAGTCTTTTTTGTTTGAGATGGTCATACAAAAGATGTAACAAAGAGAGGAATTAGTAAGGTATAGGTCAGCTGCACTTTTAAAAGTCATCTGATTACTGAATGAGCAGAGACCAGAATATGACTCCTCAGGCTGCATTCTTTTAAAAAGCGGCACAGTGAACAACTTTAATGCTGAGCCAATTGATTCTGTGCACCTTCCAGGTAGCTTTTATATATTACATTTTTGATCTGCAGTCAATTATCCACTGTAATAGCATTAAATGTCAATGTAATTAAATGATTTTACTAGAAAATGCTCATAATAGCATTAAAATACAGTCTATTTAAGTCAATATGGCACCACATAATCTACAAATTAGTCATAAGCACTATCCACAAGTGCAAAAATGATGAAAATTAATGTAGACTAATGCAATACAAAGTATATGGATATGAACAACAACGTGGGCTGTTTGCAATGGAATAACAATAAACTCATTTCTTACATAAAAATTATTTCACTTGTCTCCCATGGATTGGACGTTACACCAATTTCTTGGGCAAATTTTCACTCATTGTCATCCTGTTTTTGATCTCATCAAGTAAAGAAAAGCTGCACAGTTGGCCAAGTATTTCTATCACAGTGGAAAAATATCTTATTATAAAAGAAGCTATTTTACATTAATAAATTACAAATAAATCCTGCTCTTTCTTAATAGGAGTCAATAGGAGATCATCTATTTAAGTCAATAGGAGAATGTGTTTCTAAAAAAAGGAAAGTCCTTGCATAAAATTCTTGTCCCTTCATTGCACCGCAGTGAAGAAGTAGAAACTATCTGTGTATTAATATTTTTGTTTTGCCTTGAAATGTTGTACATATTACTATTACTTAAAGAGTGAGTCACTAGCCTAAACATATGCCTTTGAGACAGACTGGGTGTCCGAGACATCTGCCTGGGTCTAGCAGATTTGACATTGGATCCAGGGACATCTGCAACCTCCTGGAGCTGCAGCTGGAGGCCAGGCAGGACAGTCCAGGATGGAGTACACATGGCATTAGATACCTATGTTTAGTGCTGAATTTCTCAGTGTCCAATGGCCCCTTCCTAAGAATAAGGCCTATCAAGTAGCAAATTCCGGTTTCCCAAATCAGTTGAGGCATCAGTTTGAGGACCGGTAAACTTCAGATTAAACCATGAAAAAGCAGTCTGTCATCCACATCTGTTATTAGACCTCAAAGTGTAACAGGAAGGGGAAGCATGTGATACACCATGATCTTATTTATAAGCCAGGCATGCCATCATTTTTCTCGTAATGCCAGCGGGAACTTGGTGCTACCAACTAACTGCAACCAGATACTGCTGATCAGTACCGTCATAACAGATGGCAAGTACAGATCTCAGCTCCAACTCGGTCCGAAGTTCAACACCAGCTGGAATCATCTACTACTTATCACAAGAAGATCTAGCTGGCTGAGGGATGGGGACACCTAGGCCTTGCCCAAAGTCAAACTCCATGGCAATGTCTATCACAGTTATCAGTGCTATTTTGCTGATGTGAGAGGAAGTAGCTGCTAAAGGAAATAACCTGCCACCACAAGAAGCCGTAAACCAGAGCTTTTCTTGACCACCACATGACACCATCAAACCTTTCCCCTACACCAAGTCATGCTTGGTTGCAGAAGGGTGGTCAGTAAGCTCGTACAGCCATGGAAAAGCCAGCCACACCAATGATTCACTGTGCACAGTCTACATCTGTGGTAAGCCAAATACATGATTATTTATTAATAACTTAAGTTCTTAAGCTCTTCCTAATCTGTTCTTAAAGAGTTTAAACAGATTCCTATGTTTTGTTCACGAAAGGTATAGATGTTGCAGAATGAATCACTGGAATGCTCCACACTCTCTTTCTTCATCTGGCAAGTACCTCATTCAATCCCCATTAAAATTTCTAACTTTCAACATCTTTCTTTACTGACAAAGTTATCGAGCTGCTCAGACAACAATAATCTCCCTTTCTCTCCCTGCAGAAATTCCACACATCAAAATCAGCTCGTTTTCCTCATTGCTTTATAAGGACTTGAAAAGGGTGATGTCAACCCTGAAAATTTCCTGAGCTTTCTATACAGTCTGACATTTGCCTGTCAATATGAAGAAAGATTATGCACAAATAAGAGTTATTTGTTCTGAACAGTTCTTCAAAATACACACTTACTGGCTCTTATAGCAATCTACCTGCTACATGTAAGCCTAGCATTTTCCTAACATGTTCACAAAATCTGCATCATGAATCCTCATTAACTCAAGGAGATAGAAATTATAATTGTTACTATTGCCCCTATGCAAAGAAATTAAAGTTCCGACTCAAGAAAGCACATAAGCAGTTACCAAGTGTTAAATAAGTGCTGTGGTTCCTGTGCAAGCTAACAGGTAGAATTCATTTCCTGGAGAAGATAAATAACACTTCATCAGCAGCAGCCTCTTGATCTCTTTTCCCTGGTGTTTTCATTTATTGATTTGTAATAAAAGCATCCCTGCCAAAAACATCCACCAAGAGCTGTGCATCCTAATTGCCAGAAGTCATTCCCCCTTCCAAGGCGGTACAGAGAGGAAAAGACCATTAAGCAGCTCCCATTAACCCTCTCCTATTGGGAAGACCAGCTTATAACTGCACGCACTTCTGGAGCCAGCTAGCTCCTTCAACACTCGCAGATGTGAAAGTGATTCACTGGTATTCACCTGCCTTCTTGAACAGGGATTTAGATGATTTATCCATTATCCCAGGCTGCAGACGTGTATGTGGAAGGTCCCAACTACTTCATTTCTGTCCATTCTGCAGAGGTACAACCAACTGCACCTCTCTTTGCACCACAGGGAGGATATTCATCCAGGATAGACATCTTCCCCATCTCTACTAGCAGATGCAGTATCCATTTTTCCCTCCTACCATACCAAAATAGTCACCAAATGGTAGTTACTCATTTATTGCTATGTATATCGAAGACATTTCCCTAGATTACAAGGTTTATCAAATATATAGCAATACTACAAATACCATAAATATTCTTTTTAAATGGAATACAACACTAATTATAATTTTACAATATTTAAAAAGAGATATCTTTAACTGAGGTCTTTTTGTGTGCTTTCCAATGCTTTCCAATTTTAGATCCTCTACTATGTCTACACCTTATTTTTTTTAAAGGTAAATGTCTCATCTGTCACATGACCTCACAAGTTGGAATTTTCAGAAAGACTCCAAATAAACTAATTACAAACTCCACATAATAAACTCAATAAAAAGGCACAGTTGTTAACTGAAACACAGTTGATCCTGAAAACAATTCCTTTTCTATGAAATATAAAGATTTAGTAAAGCCCAGAGCAACACATGAACTTCACTACCCCTTCAAACTAACAGGTTCCATGAAATCAAATCAGGGATGTTTCTTCCTGTATTTTGTTACTATTTACATTTTTTCCCCCACAAAGTGAATCATGACCCCTACTCTCACTCATCTTTATTTCAATTTCCCTTTTCTTCTAAAAAATGTAAATTAAAATAAATATATTTTTACATTACAATACTCATTTCAGGTTTCCACTCTCCTCCCAGCTTTTTCCACACCAAACCCACCAGCTCACCCAAAATTTCTATATGGTCTGAACAAATAAGACTATTTGTCAAGCACTGCACTAGTTCTTTTCAACCTCCTACATTGTAGCCTGAATCTGTTGAAAACTCTCTGCCAGCTGGATATCTAGCTCTCTTTTTTTTTTTTTTTTTTTTTAAAAATCAAGAGTAAGATATGCACATATCTTGTTCATGCTCTTCATTATAAAGAGGATACTGAGGAAATTAATTAGAAACATATGGGTAACCATAATTTTTTTTCATAATTTTTCCTCACTTGGACTTCCCTTTTATGAACCTGTCACTTACTACCACCAGGTAACTCAAGGCCTCATCCCTTAACAACGAAATACTGAGATATTGCCTTAGGTTCATAAAGAAATGTTTACATAAGAAAGAGATAATGAAGTTTTTCTGAAAAGAGGAAATGCTGTAAAATTCTGATAATAGGGTAAAAATGCAACTTTTTCCAGTTAGCTCAGCACATATCAATGAAAATATCAATGATATTTTCAGTTCTTTTGATGTTGCCAACAGCAAGAACTGGACATCCCAAAGTAGACTCAGAGTATTTTCTCTCAGACTAACCTTTAACATTTGGTTTTCTGCTCCTGTATTCTTGGCTTCATCATAGAATGGATTTCAGTTCAGAGGAATAAGAGTCAAGCTGACAAACATCAAATGTAAGAAGACAGACACATTTTTGAACTAAACATGTTCTACAGCAGAGAGCTGGAATTCAGCTCAATGCATTAGCCATGTTTCTGCTCCATGGCTGAATACATGGCCAGATCCTCAGCATGTGATGACCTCCTGATCAAACCAAGTTATTGCTGGTTCTGCAGTCCCCTCTGAAGAGTGGGCAACTGCTCAGGTCCTTGTGGAGGTAGCTGTAGGGCCAAAATCCCACGGGATTATGACACTGCAGTGCACGAGGATGTTGTGGGGTACAACCCTAGCCACTTCAGAGCAGGACTGAAAACTGTAGTCTTTATTGTCTCGGAGAAGGGGGGAGGTGCGGGTGGATGCACACCGGCTAGTCCATTATTATTAACAGACAAGGGATTAACTGGATTATCCACCATCTACTGTTGGCTTCTCCAGTTCACAGCTCCTTATTAGAGTTTAAGTCAACTCCCACCTAGCATTCAAGACACCTTTGCTGTCTAGAAATACTGGAAGGGCAAGGCTACTATCTCATAGGGTCTGAGATATTATTTTAGACTATTAATTATCCCATTAGGAAGTTCTGCTTCAATCCTGTAGTCAGTGCAAAATAAATATTTATACCAGCATAGTACACAGAGGACTGAACTCTATTGCTCTGCACTTGGTGTAGCCACATAAGACAGTGGTAAGCCAACAGCTTTGCTCTGGTACTGTTTTAAACTGTTCGATATCATTCTTTGCTAGTGACAATGACCACACAAGGTACAATCAGCAAAATACAGTGCTGCCAGTGAATCCAGAATTAATTCCCTGGACATTAGAGACCTGGGCATAAAAACCAGAAAAGACCTGGCCTCCTTTTCCTTGCACTAAGGATGCTTTTCTCTTCCTTCTCACCTCCTCTGGCATTTACATCTGCATTTAGGAAAGACTGTAGGCAAGAAAACTGTCATGTAAGAGCTGGTAGAATGGTAAGGAGATAAAGATTGGATAAGATGCGAGAGTGTGACATGCACGATGGGTAAGTCCTGGAAGAGTGCACACACCGAGTCAGCTTCTATATCTTCCAGCTGCTCACCTGGCTGACAGCTCCTACCTGCGTCCAATTACCAGAGACCCTGAAAGCATGGAAAAGGGAAGACAACAGGAACACTATAATAGAACCGCAAGCAAGGACATGGTCAAAAACGTGGTTACGTTTGATTGTTTTCTATGAATGTTTTTATATGGATGAAAAATAAATTAGCCCCAAAATATCAAAGTAATCTTCAGTGTAAAAGGAAGTCCAACACACAATAACTATTTATCAGATAATGCTGTGTGGTCTCTATACACAGAGACCCACAGAGATTTCTATCAGAGACTTCATATACCATTCACAAACTGTCAGTATACTTCCTCATAGCAAACATATGGGATGCCAACAACAATAGCAACTTCCTGTACAAGAACAACAAAGCACACGTTATCTACAGACAAACTGAGGCTCAAAACATCATTTTCAGAGCTACGCACAGCTCTGAAGGGGCATAAAGGGCATAACTCCAAGGCCATAGGAAAGGAAGGCACTGCAGTCATATGGCAACCAACCACTACCGAGTCCAGCAGCCATACGCTGCCATCGTTGGCATTTGTCCAGCGGCACACCTGATAGTGTATATATGCTGATAAACTGACAGAAGGAATTTTATATGTTTTACCACGCTGCATAACTTAAAGCTGTATACAGAAGCACCTTCCAAAGCAATGACTTTAGAAAGACATCCTACACGGCTGCATCTGAGCCAGGAGCAGCTTGGATTCACAGCAGCGCAGCCTGCTCAGTCTGCTCCTCCCAGCGCTCGCTCTCGGAGCGGCGAGATCCCACTCCGTATCCCAGCCTCTGGAGGGCCTAGGGCAAACAGGCAAAGATGTCATTTGATTTTGATGGAACCAGAGCGTGCATATACACAGCCTCCAGAGGGGCTGGGGTGATCAGGCAAAGGTGTCGTTTGATTTTGATGGAACTAGTGCGTGCATATACACAATTTGATGACACGCACTCAGAGCGGACAAGAGGGCTAATAATACTAGTCACTTCAGTGATGAAAACGTAACTGTAAAACACGTGGGAGGAATCCAAGCCAGAGGCTGAGAAAGACTTTTGGGGAAGATTTGGTCCTATATTACTAATCGGTTACAGCAAGAAAGGCTAGTGAACATTCAAATGTGCCTTATTCTTAAGTTAGACAAAGCTTGTTTTCCAAGTAAAGATAAGGAACAAAATGCACTCCTTATATTGCTGAAAACAGCATTTGTGCCTAATGAGATGTAAGGCAGAATGGATTGCTCCCACCTTCACATGCTCCGTTTCATCTGCATAAACATAGCCAAAGTTAGTAACCCATGAAGGTAAATACCGCCACCGCCACCATGAAGGTGTCTGTGAAGAGCCATGATATCCAAACATAGAGCTCTGTGTGAAACACATCTACTCGACTAAGCATGAAATCCTGGCACTGCCGAAGACAGTAGGAGTTTTGCCATTAACTTTGGATGAGGAAGGATTTTATCCCCATCTTCTAATTATAAAGAGGAAGTCCTCAGTGAAGTACAAAAGAATGCAACGCTTTGCAGTATTTTATATAAACTGAGTAATCATGCTGCTTGGCTCTAGGGTAAATAAAGCTTTTACCTTGTTTATATAATGCGTTACTCCTAAAGATCATAAAGTTTACTCTAAATTAACTTATGCAAAATTTTAGAACTTACAATTTCCAGCTGAAAAGTGATCGCTTAAAGAGATATCTACAGGAATAAAAAATAGAAATAGTGATTGAAACTTTTATGACTTTTATCATTAGAATTATTGCTACAGGGTTGAATATTTCTTAAGAGCATCTGCTTCTCATATGACACAACACACTAGGAGTTGGCAACTGAAACATAGATGTTAATTGCAAACATTTATTATACTACCAGGGTTTACATTTAGCAGCTGTCAATGTTACTGACAACTGTAACAGAAATCAGAAAAAACAGAATTTTTGCTTGCCAGAAGGCCAGCTGGTGCTTGATTTTCCTGTTATTGTTTGTTTATTTACTTTCAAAGTATATTAAAAATAAGTCTTTCTCCAAGATGTATTTAAGAATATTCTTTACCTAGCAAAGAGGAACTTATTACCAGAAAACTACTCAAAAACCATATTTTAAAGAACATTTCTATTACCTTCAAACTCTGATGCAATTCATGGTTTTTCAGCTTTGGTGAAGCTAGATTGCAGAGAGATCAAAATTTAATGGACTATCTACTCTGCAGTACACCAAACTACCTTTCAAAAAAAAAAAGAAAATCTGGAGCTCAGTAGTTTCTTAACCTAAATATTATTGGAAAAAACAAACTCAAATGCTTCAACCTAAAAATATGGTAACAAACAGATGCTGTCACAGTAGTGTCAGCATTTCCTTTTTAAAATCATATTTACATGGATTTATAAGTTGAGATATGGCTAAACTAATAAGCTTTACCCTGAACGGAGCTGCAGCAGTTGTCAAGACTTGTTCGTAACAGTATGTCTCAACAAAGTGGAAGAGACCAATCTAGAGGAACAATACTACTTTATTGGATTAAAGATGCTCTTTGTCTACCTATCTGATTCACCAATGTGCCTACAACTGCGGTGGCTAATACCAAGGTTACATACAAGTTAAAGTCCAGTGCCAATAAGCAATCTTCCAGGCCACAATGGTTGAAGAGTGAGATATACTGGCTTACCGGCAGATGTTTAGCCAAGAAAAGTCTGCTCGTTACAGAAGTGCAATCTGTTAATCTGCAACTCCTCAGATCCAAGTAAGGGAACTGCAGCAGTCATAAGGAATCTGTTGTGCTCCGCTAGCCCCCTCCCCAGGCAGCGGATCTCCTGCTCCTGCTTGCAAGAGCTTCTCCTGCTCCGGGTGCTTCTTTAAAAGCAATTGTAGGGGAACAAGACCAAGTTCTTATGCTTATCTGATAGGACAGGAGAACTTTTGCTCCCATCACACACTTCTGGGTGCTTCTGGGTCTCCATATTCAAAGACAAGCCAAAAATCTTTCCTTGCCAGGAACAGAACATTACAACAGAGGATAAGGACTAGAAGGTTTAAGTGATCAAATAATGCTCCCTCAGTCCTATTCATCACAGTGGTCTCTGTTAGAACATGTAACTTTTTTCCATTTCCACGTCTGTCCAGCTAATAAGACAATACACCAGAAGACTATAGGCATTATCCTTTTTATGTACTCATCAGCAACTTCTGCAGGAGAGGGGAACCAAGGACAACTCTCTTCGTTTCCATTAACTATCTGAGTTGCCTTCAGAACCAGCTTATATAGACCTAATGAAAACCAAAGAAGGGTGAATGATAAACTCATAGAAACTACGCTAAGCACTTCAGGTTACTGGTCTCCAGGATCTACTATAAGAGTTGATAACTACTGAGTTACTGTATCACTTTGAAGATGTCTCACTTAGCTGATAGCTGAAGAAAAACAACAAAGAGAAACAGCCAACCAAATAAAAAGGTGCTCAACGTCAATGATGGGCATTCCCAGAGGGAAGGGAGGACATGTCCTCTCTCGGGCATATCTGACAGCTTCGTGTGTCAGAAGAATGGCTGAGGGTGGGGACACGTTTACACAACACATCTCAAAAGATGTTCCAGCTTTTTTATTTTCTTTTGATGTTTTATTCTTCATATTATTAACTTACTATCATTTAAAACTTTGCAAACATAATCCTTTGTGAAGTGAAATGAGTCTTACAGCACCTTTTAAGCCTTAGTATCTTAATCCTTAAATCATAGTCTTTAATACTGTGATTATGCACTAGTTAAATAAATAGAGCCTGAAGAGATTTTCTGCTTCTTTACATATCTTTTCCCATAAGTGCTATTTGTCTTAACAGTTTTTTCTTCCCTCCCCTCCTTGTGCAGTATATTTTTATTATACTTCTGATATTTCTCAACAGTTTTCTAGCATGACATATCAATGAGCCAGAGAATAAGATACAGGGTTGACATGTATTATAAGGTGATAACGTTCCTGCATTACAGTGGGCCAGAAGAATTTGTCACCCTGGGTTGCAGTTGTATCCTATTGACATAAATGCATCCTGGATGTTATGACTGCAGAATCCCAAGCTTTCTTGCCATCATTTATTTACAGCTGTGTTTGATGGGTGCACATGCTGTTTTCCTAGAGTATGTTGGGCAATAGCACATAGTTTCTCAGACATGGCTCATTATATTCCTTGTGAATAAACCAGTGCAATGAAAATTTCTTAAAATTGTTCAGTTCTGGCTTTATCATCAGACCTTTATATATATTTTCCAGAAGCTACATTGCCTGCAGGGACAATAATTATAAGAAGCTAGTGGAATTTGCGATTGCTTTCCTCACACCTATTATTTGCCAAAATCCTGAAGAGCAAGAAGCTAAGAGATAATACTTTTTTTTTTTTTTTTTTTTTTTTAGCAAATTCTGTACTTTCCATCTGCAAATATGCCAAGGTTATTCATGTTTAATCTTGGAGGTCTACTAGCTTTGACAGACGTACTTGCAAGCAGAAACAGTTTAAAGGAAACCAAGTGTTACCTAAGCATGCCTTTTGTGTTCAAGCTTTATTGCATCAAATGAATTAGGATTTTCAAAGCATACAGACCCTTCATTTACTATATTGACCCTCATGCACAGGAGCAAGACTGAGCTGTCACCTGAAGACCCTCTCACACATCACGTCTTCATGCCAGAGAAATCTACTAAATAGAAACCATTGAGTTCTCAGAGCAGTTCTTGAGGCAAAAATAAATACTACTGAAATAGCTAAATGACAAGAAGATAGGGAGAAATCTTGGGTTAAACTAAATTTCAGACCAAGTTTTTAGAATATTTGGAAAGGATACATTTATTCAATTCTATGATCAATTGCATTTTTATTTCAGTAAACAAAGGACTAAAAGGCTCCAGAATATAGCCCCATGGAAGCAATCTTACTTACTAAAAGGCTTTTTCCACAAATTTCCTGCTCTGCCATTCTATAGAAAGCTTGCACAGAACTGAATGCAGACTGTATGTAATTTAGACCCTTAACAAGCTTTGTAATATGAACTACCGTACATTCCAATTCTCTTGCACTTATATAATCTTCACTTAATCTTTAAGGGAGAAAATAGCAAATATTCAATTTGAGTCTTAGAATATTGTTGTTGTACTTGGGTACATAGGGTTTATGCAAGATTAAAACTAAACAAAAACCCCCACACTTATTCAGGAGATACTTTGGGTTCAGGGTCTCCAGTGCTTCATGCATGTTTTTATTAAAAGGTTATTTTCCTCTCATTTTTATGTGAACTTTTCTCTGTTGTACAATCAAGGGCTACTGGAATAAAAACAAAGAGCAATTTGCCCAGAAATTTCAGGACTGACATGAGATGCAATGGAGCATCTTTGCACTGTGGAGAGAGTAGCACTTGCAGCTGGGGACAAGCAACAGCTTGGTTTGAATTCTGCACCATTCTCCCACTGACTGACTCAGTGGGCAGAGCTGGGCAAGTCTCTTCATCTTTTGCAGCTGGTGTCCCATAGAAAGGATAGTCCAAGGTTAAGATACTACTTTCTGTACCTCAGGGAATACCAGTGAGTGCAAGGTTCTTGAACATTACAGTTAAAGATCCAACGCAAGTACCTTAGCAAAACTCATACAGTGTGTGTGCGTCTCAGTAGCGTCCAGTCAAAATCAGGATGTTTTGGAGGTTAATTAGTTAAAAAGCACTGTCCAAATACCAACTAACACTACTGTAGGTAATTTTGTAATCTCTTGCAGTGATCTCTATAGCCATCAGAAATTGAGCGTCTTAGCCTGCAAACAGAAATTCAGTATCTCCATCCTGTGCAAAATCCTGGTTCTAGCCCTTGCTCCTCTTTGGTTCTACACCAGAAGGTAAAACTTTAAAACTATACCTTCTAGCAGAAGGAAAACTCCCAGTAGTTCACTTCAGAGAAAGGTTTTAGTTGTCTGACATTAATCAGTAACTGCCTAAGCTGTTGATGTACTTCATAGCACGTACATACTCATGTGTTAAGAATAGCATTTACATGCAAGTTTCACCCAAGCATTCATGCAGTTTCTTTCTAGCCTGGCAAAATAATTTGCAGTATAAAAAGTCATTTTTACTTCATGGCAAAAGGAACACTGTGTTCAGAGCATTATTTGCACATAACGGCACATTAGTTATTAAACTATAATTATATTATTACAACTATTAGTTATAAAAGAGAAATTTCTTGCATGGATAATCTGAAGTTACTCCCTTGTTAGCAACTAAAGTGTCAAAGTTCATAGAGTATGAAACATTACTGAAAATACTGAACATGGCATTTGCGGTGTAACTATTAAAATACTTTCATTTGCATATAATTTCATTTTTAGTTCACTCTCTTAAAAGTATTCAAATTGCACAGGAAACTGCAAATATTTTTTCACAGACGGCACTGCACAGTAATGAGGACAGGATTTCTTGCCTGCTCTGAACTACTGCCACATGACATTGCAGTTTGCAAGCAGCGTCAGATCACTTTACCTTCCGATAGTTTGCTGCGTTTCATGAAAATATATGAGAAAAGTAGCCTGGTTTCTTTTCCCTGCCTCAGATGTGAGCTAAGTTGTGCTTTTACCACGTCTGCTAAGAGTTCCCAAAAACACAGAAAAACAGACTATAACAATCCCCAGAAACACAATGATTCAATTCACTAATCATGCAAATTACATGGAATAGAAAAAAAAAGAGGATGCTCAGTTACTGATGGCAGACTGAGGCCATAAAAATACAATAAAGCATCTCTGTTTATTAACTTTTTATGGGAGTGTTTTGACTTTGGATTTCAGTATCCCACAGAAAAACAGATCAATTACAGTGCTGCAATTAGCACACATGTCCTTTGCCTAAATCCTCCCTATTCCTCAAGGTCTGCAGACGTGACTCAGCGTGCGTCTGCTTTATTCAGAGGATGTCAGCCAAGATGCAGAGAGGCCAAAGAAGAGGTACGCTCCCCGGTTGTCCCAAGCTTTTGTCTATGCATGTTCCCTGCACAGGAGACCACAGATGGGGTTGGATGAGGGACATTCGTAACAATGTTGACTTCTCTTGAATTATGTTTCTTTCTGCATAGTTGTTCTGAATAATGTGCTTCAGTCCTTCATGAGACCCCTGCTTCCTCCAGACTTTGTCTCCCAGTCTCCCCGATTCCTGGGAGCGATATCACAGATCCGTAAGATTTCTAAAGAATTATACCAATGACTGTACAAGCTTCTATGGGTTTTTAAAATCACCGTTTAGTAACAACAATGTATTAAAACAGCAACAGAGTTTTGGAGGTAACGTGCTTTAGCGGAGATGTCTCAAGGAAGGTCCTACACCCACCTCTGCCACATGTCCCATGGCAAGGCTGGGAAGGAAATCTCTGTCATCAAGTGTGCTCTAGCTTATTTTGTGAATGTTTACAGACACTTGCATACTGCTGTAACGAACAGCACAAAAACACAGAAGTACAAAGAGAGAGACAAAAAGAGCAAGAGGTGCTATGTCGTGTACCAGAGGTCTCACAGCAAGCCCGTGGAAGAAGAAAACAAAACCCCACCTCCAAGTATGCTGTCTGCCCACAGAGCACTCACTCCCCTACATTTCCTGACTTTTCTGACGTATTTCCTTTTAAAAATAAATCAACTCGTCCTATTTCAGTGAAGCAGAAGGATGACCACAGAAGGATGCATCATGCCAATATTTTGAAGCTTCTACAAAATAAATCATTAAATGATGACAGTAATGTGTTCAGCACAGCTCTCTTCCACTGTACATTTTAGATGCATGCATTTTGTCCATAGACAAAGTCGGTTGTGTTTGTTGACTCACTGTGGATTCAATTCTTCCCCACATACTGTACATCTGCTGCACATGCCTGCAAAGCCCCCACTAGCTTTTCCACACCCACAGTATACTGACATACTGAGTAACAACATGTGAAATATTTCTACTGAACTTGTGCATAAAAAAATCCCCAACCTGATGATTTTTTCCTCTCCAAAACAAATCTGCAAGATTTGTTATTTAATACAAGTCAGTTGCTCGTTTCAAAGTCATTTTTGCTACTGTACATCTCCTAAGAAATTCAGATCAAATTACATAATTTTAAGTAATTTTTCACCAAGTTTTCTTCACCTCATTTTTTCCTTATTGAATGCTCTTAATACAGCCTGGCCCTAATCCTACAATTCACTTAACTTGCCAGCTGCTATGTGCAACTCAAATCCTGTCACTTATTGGCACGTAGCACTTCGTTCATACGAAAAAATTCTATCAAACATTTTTGTAATAATGTAACAAGAAAGGAAAAATAAGAGTATCTTTGAAGTTCCATAGACTGAAGTATCTGTGTATGTTGCGAAACTCAACATTTTCTAAATAATATTCCAAGAGAAGAAGCAGATGGAGGGAATCATTTCTACCATTTAGAGGAAAGCATGGGTGAAACAATTGTGAACATAAAATCAGCGGGGGGCATAAATTCTCTAAGTATTTTCTGTATGAAGAAGCCTGGTCTTCTGGACAGGGCTTGACTTTAAAGGTGAAAACAGGTATGTTTGCTTCAGTTTTGCTGTGTAGCTTTTTTGTGACACCAAGCAAGTTCTGATTATCACAATATTATTTGTGATACCAAGCAAGATTGGAATGATGGTACTCCCTTTCTCCCACATTTATTGTCCCTTAGCTGTTTAGACTGCAAATAGCTGTAGGCCTGTCTCTTGGCATTATAACAAAAGGAATAGCACCATAGTCATCACTATTAAAGTTAATGAGAATTTTAAAAATAAAATTAGAAAAATACACACACGAATATACACCTATATGTCCACATAGACGCACACACACAAAACAGGCAACAAAACTTAATTCTTAAATTAGTGTATACGCATACTACCTGTCAGAATTTCAGGTAGATTTTACAATGAATTGTCTTGCTCAGGACTGCACAGATTTCCCTCTCCATACATAATTAAAGTTATTTCTACTTTACATCCCATAAATATTCACTGATGCAAGAGGGAAAATAGAACACTCGCCTCCCAAGATGCTGACAGGATCAAGTAAGAACACTTGCCTCCCAAGATGCTGACAGGATCAAGTAAGAACGCTTGCCTCCCAAGATGCTGACAGGACCAAGTAGAACCTCATCAGGGATCACTACAAAGATCAATTTCTCATGTCCAGAGAAACAAATTTAAATGATCTTATGTGAGCCTACTGTTAGCAATTGCACTCTTGAATTATTCATGATTCTTGACTGCTCATAATATGAGCAAACCACAGAGAGTTTCATTAGTACATTTCAATTATTGTAGCCCCTCTTACTCCTTGTTTGTTACAGTTAATTTTCATTTTTAGAACATCCTTTCACATTTGCTATCAGCAATGATGTCATGTTCAGAAAAAGGCTTATTAGATTCCTTATGCATTCTCTCTGTGTTGTCCCAAAGTGTACAAATATAACTGTAAATTCTAGAAAATTCTGCAACTTTGTCTCACATGGAAAGTGTAATAACTACCACTGGTCTTCTGTGCTTGTAGGAATAAGTTTTGCCTGAATAAGAGTTTGAATTTGATCCAGTATCTGAAACTTGTGAAGCATTAATGTCACTTGATCTTTGTAGGAGTTTAAAACACACACATTACCACAGTACCTGCAAAATATAGCAAGACATATGTTAACTATAGCCTCATTTTGACCACCTGTCAAAAATCTTAACACAAAATATGTCAGAAAGTAAGCTGCCACTGGTCATAAAAATAATTACACAACAGCATTTGCCTTATGCCAATACAAGCATTTTGGAGACTCACCCTTGCTTTAGTAAAAGTGATATTAATCAACGGAACAGAGCTGAATTCTCTGCTGGAGTCAATAGAGTCGTGCTAATAAAGGAAAATTTCTTCCTCCATCCATTCGCCAGAACCAGGAAAGGCCTTAATCCTCTGTTCTTTGGGTTATTCATTGTCAAAATTAGTTTCTCCCTAGAAAACCGTAGGACATCATTTCCAAAAGGCAAGTGCCCTGTCTGTCCGGACAGGGGTATCCACCCCACTAGAGGTGGCTGACAGCTAAAAAACCAGCAGGACTCATGGAGCCTCCAGAGGGGTTGGGCACTGCCTTACATCACATCAGGGCTCCACTACTGAAGCAAATCTCCCTTTTGTTCCCATTTTGCCCAAGATACAAACCAAAGCATGATGTCCAAGTGTTCATGAACTGTGTATCTTTGGGACAAAGCCAAACTGGACTCCAGGAGTGTCACCAATGGACGTTCAGTTTACTGAACCAGACTAATGCTAGCCTGAAGAAAAATCTGCTGAAATATGTGCAGTGTTGGTTTAGGTTCCCTGCACCAACCATTTCTCTCTACAAATCTGCCTTTCCTGAGCTGCATTACTTGCTAATGCAGATGTAGCCAATACATCAAACAGGGACCATGCACTAAGATTGAACACAGCTCCACTCTGGCCAAATCCCCACCGGTTTGCACTCAATGAGGAGTGTAAATCTGCAATCTAAATCAAAACTGCCACTACAACTTAAATTTGGACAAGGCCATGTGTCTGGGAATCAGGGAATTCCTACTAAATCTGTCAGAGCCAGTGACCTTGCAGATGCAGAGGTGAATCAGATCCTGTTGGGTCTCACCACTGCATATATCACAAACCATACTATCTCCTGCAATCCAACACTGACTTCAGCTGAGCTGATTTTCTATTCCACACCATTTCCTCCCGAGGTTTCTCATCAATAAATAAAGAGACATGCTGCTATCACAGCTGCTCTGCACCTACCTAACCCCTTATTAGCTTACAGGCGCACACACACACACAACCTCCCGCCCCCAAAACCCACACCACTGGAAGAGCAACACTGACAGAACAAAGATATTTTCAGTGTCCATGCGTTGGCTGTTTGCATGTTAATAGCTGGAAGTCTCTTAGCACTGCCATCATAAATCTCAAATGCTGATCCATACAAATTTAGAACTGCAATAAAACCTTTAACTTCCGAGATTATAAAAATAGCTCAAGTTTTAAAGTTGTCAGATAAGTAAGAACAAAAGCATGAATTAGCAGGTGCAGAGAAAGCCAGAGAAGAAATAGCCATGTTCAGTGAAGAAACTTTTAGATCCTGCTCAAGTTAAAAGTTGATTAATTAGACAAAATAGTAAAAAATCTGAAAGCAGCCTGAAATGCCATTAGTCTGACAATGAGAATGTGCATGAGGAATGTGGGAGAATTTGGATTATTTGTCTGAGTAAGATGAAAGGAAAACTTGAGCCTTTGTCTGCTATATGCTGGGTGTCTGCCTAACTCTATTAGCTGTTCGACAGGACAAGCATCTGCTCCTTCACTAGCACCAACCAGAAACGGCACCCTTCATTTGAGCAACCGTCACCGCAGGCGTTGACAAAACCTGTAAATTCCCAAGATAAATTTTTGACTTCAGCAACTCAGCACAGAAACCCTATTAAGGAAATTCTAGAACAACTTGCACTTCAGCCCCCTTTCTTCTGCTTGGATTACCAAAAACCATTAGAAACATAACATATAAAAGAGCACCTGTATTTTAGCAAAGGAAGGAGGGTTATGGCGAGTTGTGTGCCAAACCAAGCTATTTTAGAACAGTTTGTTGGCCATTTATGCTTTGATTTCAACTTTAAGCCAAGTAAGAAAGCACATAGCATGAAAGTAAAATAATCTGATATACACAGGTTGCATACCTCAAAATACCAGCTTTAAGTTTCCTAGTGCCTCATTCAGGTAAGTTTGAAACACACCAGTGTTTCAATCCAGCTCCAAAGCACCAGGAACACTAAAGTTTTTAAAACCATAAATAAGATAGCTCACTTCCACTGAAAATAAGACTCAATCCAAACAAAGATGGACAAAACCAAATGTATTAATTAATCGCTTAACCAGTAAGACACACAGCTACGGAGGTCCTTCGACTCTGGCCACATCATTACCCACTTCTGCCTTCACTAGAATTTAAACCCTCCTTCTATGGACCCTTGTCCCTCCCATCAGCCGTATCACTGTACTCCACAAGGAAACAAGCATGGGCCTCCTCTTCTTCATTTTTTCCTAAAACACATCTGCCGTTTCTCCTAATTGTTCACTGACATGTAGCACTTTCCAATATATTTTATATGGCCTTCAAATGTTTATGCACAAAGCGCTTCTGTAATGCCCACACAAGTCAGCTAACCTGGGCTGATCATACAGCAATCTACAATAACCGGTACTAGATACATTTATTCATAGACTTAAAAAGCTGTACACTTCTATTAGATTACATACATTATGCTCTCTCATTTTTGTTAATACTGTTGTTCCTTTACTGCTCTTTATATGCAGTTATAGAATATTGTTTCAATTCATATAATTCAAACTATAATTTTCAAAATACTTAAGTTATTCAGGAAGAGTGACTGGTGGTCTCACGGTCATAAATCTCTTCAATATCAACAGCCCATAGAATAAGAACAGCAAGATTTTCAAAGACCAGTGAATAAATAAACAAAACTGTCTCACTGAAAGTCAATTAACATTTGAGAACTTACTAGCCTTTGCATCCCTGAAAATCTCCACAGGTGACTTTGGAAAAGAGAATATAACCTCCTCAGCCACTCAAGAGGCTTTCTGCAAAATATATGCCTTATCTCTATGTTTACTTTCACTTTGTACCTTTATAACCTTTTCATAAAACACGATTACAGTCTTGGTCTTTTTACAACTGATATTAATTAGAATTACTAATGAATGAATCATTCTTCTACATAAAAGCACTTTTGGTTTGCAGTTGCTATCTGCTGGATTTTGTTTGTTTATTTATTGTGGTTTTGGTGTTGGTTCTTTTCCAATAATGACTGTGGGGAAACACAAATTGTTTAGGAGTTGATGGTGATTTCTAAAGATCCTAACAGAAAGAGGTTTCAAACTCAATAACAGAGACAGAAATAAAATAACAGTGAGAACGGCGTGTCATGCACTTTTACTTGACCAAGTGTGCCCATTTCATCAAGAGTCGACTCAAAATGCTTACTTATGCAAATAGTCCACTCACAATATGAGCTGACTCCAGCAAGTACTCATAT
This sequence comes from Mycteria americana, assembly GCF_035582795.1. Classification (NCBI taxonomy): domain Eukaryota; kingdom Metazoa; phylum Chordata; class Aves; order Ciconiiformes; family Ciconiidae; genus Mycteria; species Mycteria americana. The sequence goes on from NC_134367.1 coordinate 112,640,669, forward strand.
GTAATGTTTACTTATGCCTACATATAATAGGAATTTGGTTCTACAAAATTAATGGTTACAAAATAAGTTTATTTATGTGAGTATCAATTTCTCTTCAATATATTACCATAGCTGTTATGTGTTAGAGTTAAAATTCCAGAGTAAATTCTGGATGTCTCGGTCAGAATTGTAATCATAATTACTAGGGCAGGATAAAAAAACCAAACCGTTTTATTTCCTTTTTTTTTTTAATTATTATTTTTTATCTGGACAAATTCTTCTACTGAATCCACTGAAATGTAATACTATAATTCACAGCTGCAGTGATAATGACTAGAGAAAGAGGAAACCATTAAGAGACAGCCTCTCTACTGCTGAATGCCACTAATAATCCCACTATTTCTCATTTTTATGACCGCATATTTTATGAATGATAATCTGTTCATTACATATTGCTATAAATATTTAGGTTTAGCAACAGAAATAGGCAGCAATAAACTATACATTCTAGAAGCTTTTCTGCTAATACTTAAGAGTCTACTAATGTATATCATAGCAATATTTTCACTGGACCCCCACACTGGGAAACTATATGAACTATTATCTTTAGCTGGAAGGACTTCATACATAACTTACATACTTTCTGCAGTTATAAGCCAGTTTTGTCAGTTGCCTGAAATCATACTGAATCTGCCTCATTAATTTCCCCCCCTGCTGTACGATATAGACTTCCAATATATTAATATTCCTGTGGCTTACATAGTCTTGACCCAGCAAAGCAATGAGAATACTGTAAATTTTTCATCTGAGCACTACTCATAGTACTGTATACTTTTACCTTCATTCAAGCTATTACAATCACAGGTGGGTATAATTCAAGGTACTTAAGAATTGAGGACAAGCTATAAAAACCACTGAATTTTAAAAGCTATTTTAACCTATTTGAAACTACTTTCTTTTCAGCTTCATATATCTCAAGTCTATCTGTTATTTTGAAAATTCAGGAAGCACCAGAGACTTTTAATCACCGCTGCAACGACCTGAGGCTGATGCCATTTCTTTGTCCTGGAAAAATAAACTTTTGTCAACCATTCTTTTGAATGACAACTCCTAGTTCTAAGTTCAATACCGCAAACTTTGGAAACCTCGCTTTAGATTTCACCAGGTTTCTTTTCTTTGGTTAGCACATATTACAGTGATAGGTGTCTTGGTCCATTTGTAAACCAATTTTCAAAATTACCTGGTAGCTTAGTAGAAGCTGGGCTAGGTGTGGTTCCCAAAGGAAATTAGGAAAGATGCAGCATAGCTGGTGGGTGAGAACTGTTTTATGCAGCTGAATTTGGGTAATAAACTAGCTTAGAATTGTTGCTAAGCTTCACAAATTCAGCATAAAATAATACTTAAATGTGAAATGCGCTCTGGGATTTCTGCTCTTATTAGTGTGCTGCTTTATCAGAAGAATATTTGGTGTCCAAAAATGAACATTTTGCCACACTAAAGAGAGGAAAACAAGGAGAGCTGCTCTTGGCTTACCACTTCTATTTCATGGGAATCTTCAACAGACTGTTCTGCAAGCATAATTAACCAAGCCATTTTCTTACTGATTCATCATCTTACTGATGTTCCTCTCTCCCTCCCATGTCAATAGCCCCCTCTCAAGACCCCCGCAGCCTCCCAAAACATTTAGTGTTCCTGTTCTCCTATTATCTTACGTCCTACGATGTCAATAAAAGACAGCAATGTCTTCCCTAGGTTGAAGATACACACAAGCTGGCCAGCTGGCCAAAATGTACAAATGCTGATTGACCATTCAGTTACTGCCAAACAGAACAGATAATATCTGAGTTTTCCTTACCTTTCTCCCAATGGGAGATTTACAGGTCTCCCTCCATTACTGAGCTGCTGATTTTCACCAAAAGAAAAGAAAGAAAAAAGAAAGGAAAAAAAGAAAAAAGGCAAGAATTTAGTACCCTTGGTACCTTATGCTTCTACTAAATTTGTCTAAAACAAGGTTCAAATGCTGTTGGAGGAAAACAGGGTTGATCAACTGGTGGACATGATGATTACAGAAACCTGTTTTCTTTGGAAATCAAACTCTTTTCCTTGAAAAGCAAAAGCCTCCAGCAGCCATAATGTGCCTTTCCAGCTACCACAATAACAAAAGGCCGTTTCTGGACAAGGCATCACCCCCTTCAAACTAGAAAATAAGGGGAAAAAAGTATAAACCTTACTGCTAGAGGCATAAGCAAACATTACACTGTTTCATCTTTTTCATTTACTCTCCAGGTAGAACCATATTTTATCTTGGCCAAGAGAGAACTGTCATGGTTATCAAGATGCATTGTGCTGGTCATATTCTGCACAGCCCTACATCTTGCCCAAGGCTCAGAACTGAGAGACAAACACACAAGCACAGGCTTAGTTCCAGAAATTAATCTAAAGTAATTAAAAAAAAAAAAAAAGGTTACTACCCTAGAGACATTTAAATGAATAATAAAACTGTTACATTACTGACTTTATCTGGAGAGGTTAGCATTTCTGCTTGGGGTCTGTCTTATAAATCAAGGCATAAATCAAGCAAAACAATAACCCTTCTGTCATACTTTGCATTAGCGTCTGATGGACAAAATAGTCCTCCCGTGCATTAGTTTCTTACATACAAGGGTAACAGCCCAGAAGGATTTTTGAGTCCATGTAACACTGCAAGGTACTACATACAAACACACACACACGCATAAATGGGAGGTACAGTAGTTCAAGCTCTGATCCTAGGGGAAAAAAACCAACCAAACAAAAAAAACAAACCAAAAAAACCAAACCCAAAGACATGCTTAGGTTTACACGTTGCCCGAGTGAATTCAGTGTGACTGCTCAAAACTCAGAAGGCAAAGCTAAGCACTTACTTTGCAAGAACAAATCTTGGGGCAGATTAGGGCAGATCATTGAGGAAAATCACATGGATGAGTGTAAGAGTAACATCAGTTTCCTATTTATGACCCCACTTGAGCAGTTGCTCTAAAACCACACAACAGCAGTAATGGACAATAATCCCTCCCTAGTAATAAACATAATTTTTTTTCCTAGCAGTAATAATATTTTGGTTTAATGTTCTGCAAGTTTTATTCTCATTACAAGTGCCTTTTAAAAAGTACTTCTAAAGATCACCAGCATTTCCAGTAAATCCAAAATGCAAGCTTGTAATACTTTACCATTAAAATGCTGCTAAAAATTATCATGGAACAGTTAAAAAGTCTTAAGAAAACTTGGCAAGTGGACCTATTTCTTTTTTTAATAACTGAGGGCAAAAAGGTTTCCTGGGTCCTCCAGGTAGCTCACACACAGAAGGGAATTTGACCTTGTCCACTTATTTTTACAAGGATGTTTGATATACACCTTTTTTGGTAGCAGCTTGGCTGAATTAAAAACAAACAATATCACTTTAGGCTGTTAATGCTGATCAGAACAATAGTTATATATTGAGAAGGAAAAGCACACCGATGTTTTCACTTTAGTAACTGCCAGAAAGAAACATCCATTAAAAATTTAAGTTGCCAGTTCTTGCTTTCTGTTTGGGTTCATATCAGATGCTGAATGTTTTTTCTAAGAAAACACATGAAAGAATTCAAGATCAGAGTGCTTAAGTCTCCATGCCAGGACATGTACTCCATACTTTCTAAAAAGCAAGTCTCCATTTTCCTATCATTGAGGTAGCAGAGAGCCTCTGAACAGTGCATGAGTCTGTACCATATTTGCTAATATTAACAAGAGCTGAGTGTAACATTAAATTTTTACTTCTTGGAAGCCCTACCCTGTGCCCACAGCTATTTGAAATAACCAGTAGATGTCAAGACTAGAAAAAGTAGTTCTGAGAGAGGGACCTGGAGGGAAGTTAATTCAGAGCTCTGTCTTTGAAGGTACAGGCCAAATGACCAGTTCGGATTTTTTTTTTTTTTTTTAATTTCTGAATGATATTTTACTCCCTTATTCCAAATAGCTTTTAAAAGATAAAATGAATTAATTTTCTTCCTCTTAAAAACATTCTTACACCTTCTTATGATTGATCCTGCAGTAGAATCTCTTGGTGATCTCACCAATGTACCAGATATTTAGTCTTCATTAAAGTCTTGGGAAAAACCAAAACCAACCTTTTATGAATAGGGCTTAGCAGAGATGGAAGCCCTGTTAAGAACAGCAGGGCTTGGTGGCAAGAACAGCAGGGATATAATCACGAGGGATGTAGTACCTGAACGACTCTCAAAGAAGCCTTTCCTCTGACGGGGTAGAAGAGCAAGGGCATTCAGGTGCAGCAGCTCGGGATCCACCACTCCAATCCACCACTCCAATTTTGATCTTGTCCAAGAAAGGGACAAGGTCAAATTCAAATGCACACTCATTTAAACCTCTCCAAGTCCCACAATACCCTGAGGGAGCAGAACTCCAGCATGTACAGACTATTGCTGCAAGGCTTTCAAACCCTCCCTTTGACCCATATTCGTAGTAGACCTTACCAATTCCTTCTGACTTCAGAACATCCATGAGGGGACCAAGAAACTGCATCCTTTCTGCACAAGCATAACAGGGACAAAATATGACCCATCCTTTAAACAGGCTGCCACTTATGTTTGTGTTTGTTCTGACCCAGACACATTTTCAATTTAGGGAAAGGACAGCTTCATAACTCATTTTTTCCCCCTGGTAGTATCGATCCCAATATTTTGATAACATGATTTATAGATACAACTGGAATAGTCTAAAGTTTCTGGATTTGTATCAAAATTAATTCAACAAAACAAATTCAAAATCGGATGTTCCCCTTAGAAACTCACTGCATGGGGTAGAAATGCCACAGTATTAAACAAATTAGGTCTGGCAATGCAAAAAGCTTGAGTAAGAAGCATAGGGTTAATTAAACCTGTTAAGTATCAAAATAAAAGTTGGAAACTCTCCAGTTCCACCAAAAGCTGTTCTAACAGATTATCTACTGTCTTTACTGTGCCCTTGCCTAGACCAAGTTACCTTTTGCTTTTTTATTGAATGAAGAGAGGGGGATGAGCTCTCTGAGGAAAAAAATGTAAGAAATACCTCTAAGCTGCAGATGATCTGGGAGAGCTAACCTATGACACAAAGCTCATTCCATCTTGTTGCTCTGAACTTCCGAGGATTTGAAAGGGATTTTTCACCGTTGAAAGCAAGTTAATAGAGTCAGAGATAAGTTTCAGGGACGTGATAAAGTTAATTCCCCATCTGTCCACTTCTTGTCATATATCCCTTGACTTACCAACAGCCTCTCTCCGAGTCTAGGAATTGGTGGTGGAGGGAGGGAGCAGTGACCGAGAGCAGAGGAGCACAAAGCCCCAGTGAACAACTCGACAGCAACCACTGATCAACAGGTCAGTCCGTTTTGACAAGCTGGGATCCAAGGTTGGGTTGGTTGTTTTTGGTTTTTTTTTTTCCCAACCACAAGTTAGCAAAAAAACCCAAAACAAAACAAAAAAAAACCCCGACCAAACCAACCAGGCTCAAATGCTTATACCAACTGCATAAAACTCACTGTTAAGGTGGGGTTTGAAAGTTCATGCATTGTTTCATGCTCACATCTACTGACCTTCCCTTCTAAACTGAAAGGGAAGAAGGAAATATGTTGACTAAACACTGTCATCCCATGTTAATAAAAAACATCATCCATTGCTTCAGTTATATCCTTCTGACAAGCTCACGACTGAATATTTTTTGAAAACTTATCTGTAGAAGGTCAGTTTACTTTGTGTCACTACTTCTGATTTTCTAATCAATTTATCTATAGAGATGTAGAAAGAGTGTAAAAGTTATATAGGAGACACCACTATGTATTAAATGCACTAAATGGAAATTCCTTCCCCATTGAGAACTTTATAACTAGGGTAATGAAATTTTTATCAGGTCGTAACTTAGAAGATTAGAAGACTGGTAGCACATTACTCTAAAAATCAAATCTGATTAATGTTTAATTGTAGCAATGTGCAGAGGTATTAATTAGGTGTACTTTCGATGACTCATAAATAGCTATTAAAGCAAAAGCAAGAATAATTTGAAGATTAACATGAAGACAATTATATACTTCAGTGGTGAATTATAATTAAACTGAATGGACCTTGTGAAAATAATAGAAATTGACATCCAATATAATAATTTTGATACATAGTGCAGTTATAACAAATTTTCTAGCAATCAAGTCTGACACCTTTTCCTCAAGATATTTTTTTGTGCAGAAGCCACAGGTGTGAATTAAAAATTCATTTGTGCTTTTCAATGAGAATCACAGGGCACATCTTAAAAGCAGTACATCCATTTCCTTCTTGCTGCACAACTAAGCATTCATGCACGTACCTAGTCGGGCTTTGTTTAAAAAGGGATCCCAGCTAAGGCTCTGGATTTGTATATTCAAAGAAGTGTTGCAATTAAACTTGAAGCTCTGTACCCTTGCACCTTACAGTTTGTTTTTTAATGAACGATCCTCAAAGTCATACAGGGGTTAGAAATCTTGTTTCAGAACTGCACTTCTCCAGTGAGACACACTTTTCTGCTACATTTGTTACTGAGATGGTGGCTAGGCATATTTCCACTGCTCATTCCCCTTCCTACAGTCTTGCAAAAACAGTTTTATTTCTATTATCAGAAGATGCAACTTACACTGCATTCCTTAAAATACTACTAATAATAATAATAAATAAGCGCCCAGTGTTCATGACCTTGCAGAAAAGGTTGGAAACATGATCAAGAGGCACCAATATTAAAAGGATATAAAATGAATCCACCTTTTCTGCTAATTTTCTGTCATCATAACAAACCTTAGGTATCTGCTTTTGGCATGAGCTATGTTTTCAAAATTTATTTTAACTAACACACATGAAATTGGAATTAGCTTCTACCATACTGCTCTGGAACAGCAACAGAAAGTAGAACAAATACATAATCTTCTGTCTTATGAAGAAAAAAAAAAAAAGGAAAAAAGGCATTAAACAACTTATCCTGTCTAGGTCTATTATTTGTATATGATTTGTTACGGCTGCATTTCTGTCATTGTTTAAGCAGCCTAATTTGGTAATCAAAGAGAAGGTAAGTAAACGGTTTTAAGATTTGAAATTTTCATTCAAAAAAAAGTGAACAGGGCAGTGATGCAACACTGAATCAACTTCTTTGGCTTGCTATTTTCATTTAACACAGAGCTAGTAACTAAAATTAAGGAGCTGCATGTTGGCCCGGTGATCCTCAGGTTTACCTACCTCTAATGCTAGAACCGTTTTTTTTGTTATGATGCAACAAAAGAGTGTTATGAGGCAGGTCCGCAACCAGAAATAGAAATGTTTACATTCCTTAAAGGCTCGAAACGCACATGCACGCAAGCTCTGAATAATAGGTTTCTATTATGCACTGAGTACATGCTGCACTAGAAATGTCTTGGAAATTAGAAAAAATATAATGAAACAAATTCATTGACATTGTCTTCATCAAAAGGATATTTTCAATTGTCAAGAATATATCAGATTTAATACCAGCCATTAAAGGACCCTCCAGTTGCAACCCATAGTTATTTATTTTCTATTACTTGGAGGATGTGAGGTGAGGAAAAAGTGACCAAAATGTTCTGCATGAACAGTGATACAAGTTTTCTCCATTTACACTTATGCCATCACAAATACCCTCTTAATTGCATGATAGCCGATAGAAACCAAACCCAACAACTTAGCTCTCTATCTAATTTTAGAGCCTTAAAATACTTACAGCAGGAATTCATTATGAGCAGGAAATAAAATGGGGAGTTGCAGCTGGCTTTTAAAAGGTTATTTATTCTTAAACCATTTAAAAGCCTTTTAAAAAACGTCTTTCACATATGTACTAATGCTTCTGATGCATTACTTTTTGGTTAGAATTACTGAATCTTTTGGAAGTTTTATAACAAGTGATTGATACAGAGAATCATTATGTTGCCTATGTTTTCCTGGGGGTCTTAATAAATCAAGCAAATATGATACAGAATCCAGATTTAAAATATCTCAGGTGGCTAGAATTGGTAATAAAAAATGCATAAACCTCTTTTACATCAAGGGAAATAGCCACTACAATGTACAAGAGAATGTTTCACCTAATTGCTCTGTCTTCTCCATCACTGCAGTGCTTCATCATCATGTCCTTTGTCCACATCTCCAGACATATGCAATTGTGCCAAGGAGACGTAGTAAATTCAGTGGTATTAAGGGATTTAGAAAAGGTTTTGGCCTTTGGAAATGTACAGTGGGTTCTAGGAAGTGCGAATATGCCATGTTTCATGTTAAGAGCTGGCGCACAGTGACATTTTCTTTTAATATGTCCCTAATGTTGTGCAACTGTTGCGGTGCTCTCCAAGTTCCTTGCCTCCTGCACTTCTAAACAATTCCAGAAATAACAGGTAGGAATTCTTTTCATTTATTTTAACAAGATACAAAGTAAATCTTCACCCTGAATTTTGATTGAAAATATTTCAGCCAACTTCCAAAAGGAGATCATTGCTATATGGATCCTGAATTTAGCAACAACAAGCAACAGCAATCAGGACTATAATGACCATAAAATAAATAGGACCATTTTATCATCAATATATAGAAGATGTGTTTTCACTAAGACTGGCTAAGAAACAATTTCTTTCACAAATATTAAAGAAAGTTTTGAAAACTCTCTCCTTCCTGATGTGCAGCAACAAAAATAAATATTTTTCGTTTTTAGAAACACAGAATGAAACAAAATTTAATGCCAACTTTTGACTCACCTTGGTAACTGAAAGTCCTCAAGCTACAGTGTGGGAGTCTGGATCAGGTCCCAGTCTGAACTAGGTGGGGAAAGGATTTTAATCCATGTTTCCCCCAGTCCCACTGAAGTCAGCACCAATTGGTTAGTGGTGCTGAGGAATGAGTCCTTTTGCCTTCGCTTGTACATTCTATCCCAATCCTAAAAGTTTTCCACGTTCCAGTTTCCATTGAGAAATGAGACTGGAAAAACATCATTTTTAACTTATACAGCACTACTATCTAGATGAGATCACTGATATTTCTCCTTCTGCATCCAGTTCCTGGCAGCAAACAGAAACACGTGGACAGTTACTAAGTGGGTAGCCCTCAATTTACATCTACAAGGGTTAGGTTTGGTGTTTTTAACCTGTATTAGATCAAAATAACAGAAGTTTAAAACCATAAAGTTTTTCCCGAGATAGGTACGTGTGCTTAAAGTGGAGGAAAAACCCAAATATTAGCATCCCACCTTGAACATTTATAAAAGAGCCAGCTGAGCAGAAGCAAAAAAGCCCACTAACTTCCTAAAAATCAGCCTCAAGAGTCAAAGAACTGCTATTACCTGCCCAACAGGACCAAAAGGATGAGTACAAGTTTTTCCCTCGATACCATAATTTAGCATCGCTGAGAACCAGTCAGGCCCACAGGGAAGCACAGCAGAGCGGGATGGAGGGAAGGCTCCACCACGTTCTCCACCTCCTGAAGTGTTTCCATGAATATACTTTGCTTTCTCTACACCCTCCAACTCACCACAGGTAAGTCATTTGCTTGCGATTAGGAACTCTCTTGCAAGCTAACACTTAAAAAACAATTAAAAAATACTCCAAGTCAGTAAGCTTTCTAAAGCATAAGCTTACATCTGAAAAATTCAGATGCAAAAATCAATCCTGTCTACGATTTCAAAAAATACTAACAATGCAAGGAATGTTTCTGATAATCACTTTATGAGTAGTATGTGCGTGGGAGAACATGATTCACGCAAGACCATTTCCCTGTCTCAATTTTTAATGTTACTGTACATTATAGGAAAAATGCAGCATGAAGCTCTCAAATATTTTCAGTGAGAAAAGGAAGGACTATAGGGAACCAATTAGATTTGCCAGCAAACCAGAAGTGTTTGTGACTGGTGCCTCTGAGGGTCAAAAGTAATAAATTTGTCATGCACTAGTATTCCTGATATTACACCTGTGTCAGGGGATAGTGAAGATTAATATCATAATTAGAAATGCTGAACAACATCTCCATTACAAGACAGATAAAGTGACAATCCTGACACAGTCACAGCAACGATTTTATTCGTCGTTTTTCTTCCAACTCGATGAAAGGACATCCATTATCAGCCTGGATGACTTCTATATTTTGGGGCAACGAAGCAAATCCATGACCTACCTTTGCGACTGCAGAAGTGCAATACAGCTAGTGAAGCCGCATGACACAACGTGGGGAGAAGGGGGTTAGAAAGTAGGATTAAAGGACGGGGTGACACAAGTAGGGGAGGTTTACCTTCCTTGGCACAGAGGCAAATACATGCTCGCTCTCTACTGCACGTGGCTGACAGCAGAAAAAGAGCAAAGCTACCGATTCACGTCTAAGCAGACCACCATCAGCTGTCACTGCAAAGCGATAACCCAAAACCCAAGCCCGTTTAGTCTGGACCAAGTTCCTGCAGATGCAGCATGGCTGGTGCTCAGGGCAATACCCTGCCTTTGCTCCAGAGGAAACCCCAGAATACAGGCTACTGACAAAGGCATGTACAGAGTTTCAAGATTTAGTCCCAGAGAACAACGCCAAAAAGATAAAACCTCTTACATGCTTAAAGTGTACTGAGCTTTTATGATATGAGCCTGAAGTTGTGACAACTGTTAATAGCTAAAGGGGATTTTTTAATCAAGATTCTGTTAAAATCATTAGAAGGCCCATCACAAATAGTCACTAACGTTAAGAAACCAGAGAGTCTATTTTAGAAATGAAACAGGAAAGCTTATCTTCTGTGATTTGTGAGTGATTACTATCTTTTAGATAATCTGCATGCACTACTGTGACAAGAAAACTTAAAAAACATTTCACACAGCTGTGCAGCTATACCTGCAGTGAACTGGCCAAATAGCTCCAAAACCTGAAAAATAAATTAATCCAAACTGCACATTATTCCTGCAATATAATCAAATGAATTTTGCTCAGTAATCTATTTAGCCCGTTTGGGTTATTTTGGATTTACACCAGGACGGTTCAAATTACCTCACTACTCCCACACAGCATCCATAGCAAACACTTGCTAACATTTGAGAGGTGGGCGACGAGGCAAAGTTAGTTACATCACCACCACCTTTCCCACAAGCTGAAGAGGAGGCACATGCCAACAGTCAGCAAAGAACACACCAACGGGCCTTTGCTTGGCTGGCGAGCAATTCTCGGATTCAAATTCAGATTCAAATTTCTTTCCTGCATGTAGCAGCAAAGCAGCTGGCTAGTGTTAAATGAGAGGAGATGTTGATATGGCAAAGGAAGAGCAGGTTCTACCTCGTGCTGCCGTGCACAGTCTTAGTTTGCTGATGACAGTAAGACCAATGGATATTAAAAGAAAATCCTTAGCAGCAGCTTACTCTCTCCCTTTTCTGTGTCTTTAGGAATGAAAACGGAGAGCCTCACTGTGCTTACATCTAAGCATTCATCTTAAATCATTCCTGGACCTAAGTCCTCCAGTTAAAAACTGCAGCATAAATGGGAGTGTACAGCTTAAGAAGACCTCACTACACCCATCAGGCACTGGCAACAGCAAGTACACCTAGGCTAACTTTAGCAAAAACATACAGCAGAAGTCTCCATGGCATTCCCATTACCGATAGGAATGTAATCTGAGCTTGAAAAGATAAATTGACAAGGCCTGCCTACGTAACCTGCTCCACTGCTAACCATCAAACACAGCTGGAAATTTTTTTTCCAATACCTGATAGCATTGTTGCAAATTAAACCAACTATTTCTTACCTTATCCTGACAGACAGGTGAAACAAATTAGCCACGGTCCTGTTTATAACAGCCTATATATATTAAAAGACAGTTTTTGCATCCAGTCACTCCCTGTCTTCTCTTTTATAAATAAAACAGAGCCTATTCTTTCATTTTCTTCTTAGGAACTACGTGTTAATGAAACTAGCGGATATTGCTGGTTCTTTTACTAGCTGCCTAATTTGCTTACCTCCTTTTCAAAGCCAAGCACCCAAAACTGGACATACTTCTTCAGCTAAGGTCCCAGCAGTACTGAGTGAACAATTAACCTCTTTGCCTCCTCTGCCACCCCACATGTTGTCAACACATCCCAGACAGATGCCTGTCTGTCTCTGCAGCAAATTGCAATCAGCTGTAACTTCCCAGTCTTTTCTGTAGAACTGCTTCTTGGCCAGAATTATTCCTCATTTTATAGCTGTGCATTTCATTTTTCCATCTTAGGTACAGAACTCGGCACTTTCCTTTGTAGAAATTCATCTTCCTGATTTCAGACTATTTCTCCACTTTATCAAGCTCATTTTGAATTTTAATCAGTTCTCCACAGTGCTTGCAACCCCTATCTCCCCTCCTCCCACACTAGCACAGCTTGGTGTCATCATGTACCACACTACAGCTGTGACAAGAAGACGTGCCGGTGGTTTTTTTGAGTTTGAATATGCAATGAAAAGTAAGAAAGAAGAAAAGAAAATCAATGCCTTAAGAATGTCAGTTTAAATAGCCAGCAAAATATTGAAAAAGTAGATTAGGAATAGAAACCCAGAAATCTTAAATATCTTCCAAAGGAGTATATCAGCTGTGCACAAAGCTGTAACAAGTTTTTAGCTCTGGGGAAGACACTGCCCATTAATTTAGCCCTTGGCAGTACCTATCTTTAACTATATAACTACATTAATAAGGAACAGGAAATATAACCAAGGGAGTTTCTGTGTTTATTTATGGACCAGGTAATATGAGGTGGATAACATAATTCTTGCAGTACTTTTAGTCTTGTTCCCACCTTTATTATATGTTTCCTGGAAACAAATACCCAAATCATATAACCAAGGTTTCATTATCTACTCTGTATTATCCCGTGATTTTTTAGAATATATTAAGTGCATAGCCATCTTATTTTAGTCTCAGGGTATATACTCAGGTGTTTTTCCAGACAAGCAATTAGAAGATTGGAAAGTCTCACAAAATGCTCCTATGAATTGTTCCATGGGGAGCAAATCTAGAAGCACCAAACAACCACCGCATCCCATGGCACTATTACAGCCAAGAGTTAATGCTCACTCTGCAAAGTGACTTGCAGATGTGTACACAGAATCTTGCAATTAAAAAAAAAAAAAAATCCACAAACTTGAAGCCACCTCCAAAAAACAGCATAGTTGCTATCCTACAAGCAACCTGTGCATGCAGATATACGCTACCTGCTAAAACCCAACCCTTTTCAGATCAAGGGCTGACAATTTTACATTAAAACATGTCTTATATTGGCTTTATTAGGAATTTCATAGTACTTCCACTAAAAAGTCAAAACCCCTCTTGCTTTGAAAACAGGCAGTACAGAATCCCCTCGCCTTTTTCTGTTTGCTGAATAGCAAATCAAAACACTACAGAAACTTGGGATATCGGGGAAGGCTCGCTGGGAAGGAAATAAAACAAAACCAACTTGTCAAATGGGACTCCCTGCTGCTGCATACCATGTGGTGCTCTAGTGAGCTGCATCTGTTCAGCTGTTAAACATAGTGGTGAATATGATACCGACAGCAGTGACATTATCAAATATGCTGAGTGGTTATTAAGGCTCTATAGCATAATCTTTTCACTTTTTATTTTAATTGGTAGAAGTTACTGTAAAGCAACTTCACGTATGATAATGCTCTTTGTGCTTGTCCCTAAATGAGAAGGCACTGCTACATAATCCACAGCGAGTCTTAAAAACTCCATCTGCTATGCAAGGGAAAGGCTGAGTACTTTTGCTCCAGGAACTTTCTGTTGTTCCCTGGAATTCACTGGGTCAGGAAACAAACCCCCGTATGGGGAACAATAAGGCTTCAGGACATTAATGGAGTTTCACAGTGACCGGGAAGAATACAGTCTGTAGCATTCAGCATGTAGGCAGTAAACTGCATGTCCACCAAAGGTGAGGGCTGAACAGAAAATAACAAGAGATTCCAGCCCCAGAATGGTGCATGACAAGATCCACTGAGAATGCGTCAATCCCATCCTTCAATCCAGAGGCCCGGGATGCAAAGGAGTACCTGACCCAACAGCAGAATACGCAGAGGGAAGACTTCCCAGTTCTGATGAGTGGCTTTTCCTAGACCACAGAGAATGTATAAGGCTGCAGCAGCAAGCATGATTTACATCTCCCTGAGGGAATACCTGGACTTACATTTGGTCCTTGGCTAAACATAGATTATCACCTGCAAATTCTAGCACAAGAAGTTAAAGCCACGTTAGTAGTTTTCATGCTGATGTACTGAAGGCTTCAGGATAATTTCACACAGAACTGGCAAAACTGAAGGACCTGTGTCTTTCCTTTGTTCCTCGGCATCCCTTATTCAATGTAAGCTAGGTAATTATCGAAAGCCAAGAAATGCATGAGTCAGTTCCTTCAGCTAATCCACCCTCTGGAGCCTCAGAATGCTTCAGTATAAATGGGCTTTCATGAACAGAGAGATATTTAAGCCTCTCCAAACACTTAACAGGAAAACTCACCTGTTGTTAGTGGGATTGTTACATTAAGCATAAACTACCAGAACACTGACAATATCAGTTCATTAAATCCTCATCCTGTCTGTTATTGTTGCAGAAATTCTTGGGACCAGCATGATCTAAGCAAAAAAACCAAAAGAGACTTAACAGTGGCAGCAGCCCACTGTTGAATGGGAAGAATCACTATGAGATTGATAGGCAAGGCAAATATTATACACCTGTGGTTGTTGCTGGGCGAGGAAGGAAAAGGCTGCTCAGTGATACAGCAGCAGTGGAGATGCACTGATGTCAAGCATGTCATGCTCAGGTAAGAGAGAAAATGATTAGACAGCACAGGCACGTTACTGAACAGCAGATGAAGATATAATTGGTAACCTGGGTTTCGGGAAATCCAGATAAATTCCCTGCTCTGGCTCTATGTCCTGCCTGACCCTGGTGCAATGAGTTAGTGTCAGAGATTCTAAAAGTTAAATAGCTAAATTGGATGAAAGTAGGAACCCGGCCCAGTGTGTTCAGTTCTACCATCTGGATTAAATTCAGACTAAACCAGATTAAATTCACTGATTTCACTACAGGTGCTCCCCACTGACACAGTGGTGTAAGTGAAAAGTGAGAAAGGCTCAGGACAATAAAACAATCTGGAAGAAAAAAAGCAAACTAGCATTAAATATTAAAACAAGTTTCCAGTTTGGTGATGACACTGAGGCATCACAGAGCAAAACCTGAATTAAATAAGTGGTCTAATTAACTAATTATGAGTTACAATTAAGGTAGTATCTCACAAAACCAGGACAGTATTAAGACAAGCTTTCCTTATTAGCACAAAGTGATTAACTATAATAGCAATGTTTACTTAAACAAATGCCTGAAGCAAAGCAGCAGGCTCTGTAAAATTGCCTCTGCACCCTTCACCTTCCAGCAGGAGTTTTCTGGCCTGATGTAGATCCTGCTCATACTTGCTCGTATTTCTGCAGTTTCTTCAGACAAATTAATAGTGGAAGTGGTGGGATGAGAATTATTTGGAGTTAGGATCAGAATCTGTTCAGGCCACCAGCAGCACTTTTCCCCTAGCCTTGTTCTGCATCAAGAGGCTAATCTCTCTGACTGGTATTAAAAATGATATTGTTCATACTGCCTGTTCACTGAAAAACTGCTACACTGGTACTTTGTGCTGCAGTGCACACTATATCCTTATCCTCACTTAGAGCTCATAAATTTAAAAGACAGGGAGTTAATGGGCCAGATCTTGGGTTCTGGCTTATATTCATAAGAAACAAACCTTGATCTGTCCTGTGCAAATCTGGCCCTCTTTCAATGGGTCATAGCAATCTGAGAGTCACTCTCTCTTATTCAAGCTGCCATCAGGAGCTAAAAGCGTAGTCTAGGATACTCTGAAAGTGATGCCATTGCTCACGTCTGCCTTTTTTTTTTTTTTTTTTTTCCAAACCATACATTGTCAGCCCAAAGTGCCTACAACCTGCCTACACCCTGCACTGTCATGACTTCTAACACGCTGGGTAGACATGTCTTCCACTTGGTTTTGAGCCAGGCGTGCCTGGCAGGGAGGAGGGAATGCTAATCTTTTTGTGCTTCTCTAAAATTAAACGAGAACTAGGCAGTAACAAGCTAGGAAATATTATCAGGGCTGGCTCTATTATATTACTAGATATAACAAACAGCATATGTTTAACAAAATATACAATAGATATAATAAGCAGAGAAGTACCCATGTAGGATAGGTGGACAAAAGTGGATAGCTCTTGGAAGCGACCCTCAATGCTCTCATTCTCCAAATAACCACAATCATTTCCTATGATTCAGTGTTTCTTTCTTTGGGTGATCAGCCAGGTTTCAGTGAACATCTCAACTGTTCTGCTATTGCAAATAGTCAAGTATTCTTTAAATCTTAATAAGGTTGCTAAAATGTCTGCTAAATTTTTCATCAGCTCTTTTTATACATGGCAATGTTCTGGAAGAGTTGGTGCAAAGTTATTAAAATATCTGTACCCTTCATATGCAAGGATGTTGGCTAGTAGCCAGTTCAGGGAACTTTGGATTAAAAGGACCTGATTAGACTGGGATGGTTCTAAAACATCGATGGGAGAATATCACGTTAACTGGGAAAGGTGCTGGTACGGAGGAAAGATGGGCTATTTATTTATCTGTACATTATGAACTAATTCATCTGTCCTCCTTTCTGAAGCCAGAAATTTGGTATTTATATGTAAAAAACCTAGTCACAAAAGGATATGTCTCCTAATTTTGGCCACATGCCTATTTGCTTTGTTCTTGCTGCTTTTGTTCTTTAATTAAACAGAACTAATCAATGGTCCTCATCAAAAAGGTCTCCCATGTGAGTACACCATACAGCCGCCATCTGAAGTGACTCCTCTCTTCCTTTAGCTATATGGTATGCCTCATTCTGTGGGAAAGAAAAGGTATGTAATTGCTGAGATGCCTGGAGGTTGCCACCTGCTTTCACTGGGATTCACTGGGACTGCAGAATACGCACAGCACATGAATTTCTGTTTGAGAACAAGGCAGAAAAACAACATAGGGAGCAAGGTAAAGGGAAGAGAAAGAATCCTTGACAATAAGACTGGATGTAATCCGTACAGTACTTCAGAGCTTTAAAAGTAACAATGTAAAAAATAAGAGCTGTTTTATGAAGAGGTCATGAGCCTCTTCAAATTTATGTTAATTAAATATGCTTGCTCTTTTGCTTGCCTCTCCAAATTGGTCCACTTCAGTTCTTAAAAATGTTAAGACCTTTTTTTTCTTAGCATAACATGACTCAGCCCAAACCCCTTCTATTCTTAATCTTTTTAGCATTTTTTTCAAGTTCGACAAGGCCCCTGGAAAATTAAGTTCCATGTTTATGTTCTCTCCTCATCCTGGATCAAAGGCTCCTCTGTGTACAGTTTGCAACAGTAAAGCCAAAGGAAGACTTGCCATCCAATTCAATGACAAAGTTTTGGATCTTCAGCAGTTCAGCCAACAGATGGATTCAATTTACAATGTAATCTTGAGATATGCGAGATCAGAAGGGATCTTAGAGTCCATGGTCTGGTCTGCAAGATCATTTCATACAACGCCGTGGTCACATGCAATTCTTTCCATATGGCTATCAGAAGATTCTAATATATGTAGGGCCACCAGAAGTGTTTCAAATATCTGCTCACCCTCAGCCAGACTCTACATCTTTGCTAGAAGAAAGCGTCTCATGAGATTCATCAGTGTTGAGGGCTGGAGCATTTTGCAACTGACACATGGTATTTTAGCTGAGAACTTAGGTCCTACTGGTTGTGCAATTTTCTCTCGCCAAGGGGCTGGCAGGTGGTGACCCTGTCATACAGCATGGTTTTTGGGAAGGAAGTTTCTATCTTCCCAAAAGCATAAAAGAAGCAGGATGCCTTAGCTAGTTAATAGCTGGGTAGAGGAAGAAGTGAGAACTTCTATTTATCCCAAGGCAGAGGAAGACGGTGAGAGGAGTTGGTTCCCTCAAGCACATTTCTAGGCTGAGGAACCAGGAAATCACAGCTGGAAGATCAGACCTGCCACGCTGGCATAACGGACCTTCCATGCCAGCAGCAGGATTTCTCCTTGCAGTGCTCCATGACGGCAGTCATAGCCAAACTGTTTAATTATATCAACTGCACAAATTCCATTCATATTTTTCATACGTTTTTCATACGTTAGTTAGGTATTAGTCTGTTCTGTGCCAGAATTAGCACATTCCCATAACCTTCTCTCAGCAATTTGGCCTGTTTATGGCAAGAACAGACCACTGTTGCTCAGTGTGTGATAAAAGACTGTGCAGAATATTCAAGATGAGGCATTAACAAACAGCTTATATCATAGAATCTCTTTTCAGAGGTCTTTTAATCTATGTCTCTGTTAATACAAAAGAATAACTTAATTGCATGTTTTCAAGGCATGGCTTGACCATTTCAGGGATTTATTTATTTTCTTTCCTACAAACTTAAATCTTTAACCTGATCAGTGAGGTAAATGATTGCTGCATTTAGCACAAATTCCCTAGATTAATTCATTGCTCCCATTCTAATTAACTTAATGTTTGTGTACATTGAAGTGCATTCTCACCTGCCTGTCTAGTCCCATAAATGATTCTTTTTTGATTGCACTGCTTTTCATTATTCAAACCCATAAGCAAGTCTGGAAATCCTTCTTTCAAAGAAATTTTTCTTCAGTTAAAGATTAACGCATAGTCTGGTTGCTGAGCTTTTTGTTCCCCAAAGAGAACAATCACTGCCCACAACAGTTAAACTTCCTATAGCATTTTCCATACACATATATTAATGAGAAAAAAAATCACAAATAAATATCAGGTATATAAGCATAATAAGGAAATATCAAATATTAGCAGAATTCTGGATTAGATAACATCAGACTTAAGAAATTTTCTTGTGCCTCAAGGTAGCAGAATATTAAATATCAAAACTCAGATAAATATAATGATCCAAAGTCTTTCCAGGGCTCCAGAGTGATCCCTGATGCCCACTTAGCTGATATGATGATGCCCTGATTTTCAGAGGTGCTGACTATCTTCAACTTCCATTGAATTTCACCACTGATGTGCATGCTCAGCAGTTCTAAAATATCAGATTTCTGAAATCTAGTTCTACTTTTTTTTTAGCCCTTCCTGGACATGAATAATTTGATTTTAAATTCATTACTGTTTCATGCATATACAAGCCACCACCGGCCTTACCAAATCTTTGCATTGCACAGATACGCCTATAATAATAAGGAATTCCATATTTGAAAGATGATTATTAGAAGAAACATTATTCTGGGAATATTTTTTTTAAAGATTATTAAACTCTTCCTGGGAAAATTAATTAGCTCCAATACAAACCACTAAAATCAAAGGTATTTTTATCATCAGTCTCACTGAAAGTATATTCAACTCTCTAGGCATTGATCCAAATACAACTAAGTCAATAAGAATCTTTCAATTGACTTTCCATTAGGCATTAAGCCCAAGACGTGAAGTATTCAAAAGAGAATAACAAATTCATTTATCTTAAGACTCTGCAATTTTTTCTCTGGTACGCTCAAACACAGAAGTCTGATCCTCACTCAAGTTTTACTATTTCTGTTCACTTGAGGGAAGGTCATTATACTTGCATAAATTAAAATTATCCATATATTATGTATATGTACAATAGAATCTAACAGAGTCAGCTATTAAAAGCCTGGTGCAGAAGAATACTGAATATGTTAAACTAAGAGACAGAAGGAGGGGAGCAGGAAATAATAGTCCTTTTAGGTTTGCCAAAAGCTCCAAAAAATGAGCAGGAAAAAAGTTGAGAGAGGACTTTTGCAGAATTTTCCATTAACTTAAAGCTGAAAATCAAACCCCCTTGATGTAATTATTTTTTTTTTACACAAAAGTCAACATTTCATTTGGAGATATTAAATATTTCCCTAGTTTATGAAAAATGAAGTATATCAGATACAAAAACGGAATAAATAGCTCAGAACATGGGGAAGCATTAACTTTCTTTTAAACTAAGAGAATTTTTGAACCAAAGCTGACAAAAACTCACAAAAGCTTTCACTTGATTTTTATCCACATCTTCCTAATGGAAAAAGTTTCAAATGAAAAATGCCTTTCTCACAATATATATTTTAATAGATGCAGTATATAAATAGTAGGGACAAAGAGCACAAACTGAATTTATTCATGATCCAAAACCCAATTTTCTGTAAGACATACAATATTTCCTCTCCTATGACTGTTCACCTCAGTCATTAATTGTGACTCTGAAGGCTTCACAAACACATTTTGAAAATCTGAGTACAGTACTGATTAATCTATCATGCCAGTAATGCTGCATCTTCAGAGTATTTCAGGTTGTGTTATACCTTGCATATATTGATACTATCTGTCCTTAATCATACCATATTTTTTCAGGTAACATGTTACCACATCTTTTAAAATAGTTTTCCATGCTTTCCCATCACAGTATTAACCTTATTGGTTTACATTTTCCCTACAATATTTTTCCCTAATAACATTAAAGAGAATGAAATAAAAAATATCTACCACAATCTACCCTGAGTTTAATTTCTTTTTATTTTTGTATGTCTCCTATATCCTAGGTAGGATTATCACTCTTCCCTCACTGGAATTACAGGGTGTTTTTCCCCAGCTTCCCCCAGAAGAGGGTTAGGACAATGTTCAAAATGCTGCTACATCTGCCTCATTCCTTATTTTAAACCTTAGGATGTTTGTTATCAGAATGATCTTCACCACTTCACCTACTTCAGCAGATCCATGTATGTAACTGAGCTTAATTAGTAATTCCTTGCCCTGCTTGAGATAATAGAAGTGAGCTCAGTTTAACTTAAGTAGCTAGTGCCCCGTAGGCTGGGTGTCTTTTCTGGAATGCCAAAGCTGTAAGATCTGAAATGCTTTGCTGGCCTTATCCCCCCCTACAAACTTCTTGTTCTCAATTTCAAAATCAGCCATAACCATAAAAACGGCACACTCGTTTTGTGTTCCCAAAGTACTTTGAATTTAAAACAAATGACAAACAAGGAAGACACAGAAATTGCTGACTCTTTCCATCAGGCCTACAAAATGTTACATTTTGTTATAAAGTCTTTCATTTTAACAATGAAAGATGAAAACATGCAATAATTTATACTTAAAACAATTTTTAAAAATGGTTGAAGTCTATTGATGGAAATCTATCCTTCTTGTCTTCATTAGTAGAGTGAATACTATTTGTGCCACACAGGAGAATGCCAGTTTCCTATGCTACCACCATTGCCAGAAAGAGCAATTTAACAGGATTTCGTAGCCCTTCAAGACAATATCTTTGTCTAACTTCACTTTGTTCCTCACCATAGCAAACCTGGAAACTTGAGGCAGCAACAGCACAGTGCTTGTGGAAGACGACGATCTCTCTCTCTCTCTCTCTCTCTCCCCCTCTCCCTCTCCCTCTCCCTCTCCCTCTCCCTCTCCCTCTCCCTCCTTTTCTGTCTAATGACTTGGGGCAAGAGGGTGGGAAAAGAAGAAGATCAGAGGTAGGAACAGGAATTGCTGACAGAATTACCTAAGGGCTTTAGAAGTCAATGAAAAACCCAAGCACAGAAGTGCACATGGTGAGTAACCAAACACTGCGCGAATAAGCTGCCACCTTTTTCCATTTGGCGTGGAGACGGATGCGGACCATGCCAGGAAAAGGGGGAAAAAAGGAGGATTATATTAATTCTCAGAGTTGTCTGTCCTTCTTTTATACATCAACAGGAGAAGGAAGTGGCAGTAGACTTTTAGGCCTGATATCTATTTCCTCTTGAACCTCCTAGCAGAGACTGCACAGGAGACCACTTCCATAACAGAAGTCAAGTGATTGTTATGAAAACTAATTGCTGCATCTCTGGATGACTAAATCTTATTAACATCCCTTTCTTGAAGCACAGGGATGCATATGTATCATACACGCAACCAGTCCTTTATATCTAGGCTGCTACAGTACAGGTGGAGTTTTATAATAATCTATCTTGGAATTTAAAATATTTGCACTGGAACTGTTAAGCATCTGGTAGCAATGCACATTACACATTTTTTTAAATGTTTCTCATATTAACAATGGTTATTTGGGGAGGTTAAATGATTACTTTAAATAAATGTGTTCCTAACCTAACACTAAAGCTGTGATTCAGATGCTCAAGTAGCAATTTTCCAAATCAGAATTTGTTATGAGCTTGATTTCATTATTAGGTTTACATCGTCTTTAAGTAAACAGAATAATAAAGAGGGCAAGCACACACTGAAGTACCATAATCAAACTCGTAATTTCCTCTTCCATTTCTAGAATGAAGAAGGTTAAGAGCAAGCTACCTCTAGCTCTGTTCTGAAACATCCCAAACAAGCACCCTCCCCAACATGCTAGTGAGGGCTATGTTCTAAATTTTTTAACTCAAAGCAATAGTTCCAAACTTTGTGTGCCACCATTCTGCTGAAAATACACGTAAAACCTATCCTTACATTTCTGTCCCAAATTTTGTCACTGCGGAGGATCTGAGTGATTAATGACCTCCCAGGTAAAATGAAAGGTCCATAACAAAAGAACCAGTTTCTACCATACTGTAAAACTGAATCCCAGCATAATTAAATCACAACTATATCCTTGTTATAATGTTATAGTTGTTATAACACAGCTAAGTTATCCATGCACAGTGCATCTCAATGTACACAGGCATTTATTGCTCATGCATATTCATTATGCAAACAGGTGAGTGGGTGCCTGCAAAAGAACATGCAGAATTAGACTCTTCCCTCCTTCTAGTTTTTCCTCCTTCCACTATTCACAGCTTTTGCATGTTTCTGGTTATTTAGTAGGTAAGACATTCTTAGTGGCATCTCAATATCGGTGCAACAAGGAAGTCTTGAATGACACAACCTCCTACTACTTTTATTACAGCTAGTTTAATGCAGTAGCTGCCAATATTGAAAAACTTTGATCTGATAAACTATTTTTCAAATAACATATACATAGGCTTCTCCGTTTCTATGTTCTTCATTTTTATAACTGTGATGTTTCACAATACCTTGCTGAGCTAAAATAGATCTCAGGTAAAATTCTCAGAAGTGCCTACAGCTCCACTGACTTTAATAAAATACATGTTCTTTGGTACCATGAGTGCTTTTGAAAATACTGCCTTTCAACTTTCTTTTGAATATTATCCTTATTTGAAATAGATTCCGGGAAACTATGTCCCAGCAGTTTTCCAAGCTTTATCTAACATTGACGACCCTTAAAAAAATCCTTGCCAGATGTCTTAGGATTTCAGGTCAATCCCTTAGTGTCTCCACTCTAGAGAGAGACTACATTGAAGCAACTCTCAGAAGGTCAGACCTCATTCCAGTGAAATTTCTGCACAATTATCACGGATTTTACACTGAAGCAGAGCAGGCTTCAGGGAGGTTCCTGAAGTCTCTTGCAAAGACAATAGGAGGAGGCCAGGATCACCTCACAGAGCATGATGATAAAAGGCCTGTTGCTGCTTCACAGAAATTTCAAAAGACCAGTAAAGTGTAATTTATGATTTTCCCCATACCTATTAAGCTGGTAGGGTTTCTGACCACAGAAAACTCTCAATTATTCTTTTATTTTTACTATCTGTTGCTACAGTATGGGTATAAGAAAGTTATTTAGAAAAAAAAAAATGAAACACTTATGAGCAGGCAATAATTTTTGATCTCCAACTCATAATTACAGTTGGACTCAATGATCTTAAAGGTCTTTTCCAACCTATACGATTCTGTGATTCTGTGATAACTAATGAACCCAGTATTTGTTTTAAAATGGAAAAATCAAGGGTAGGCACAAGATTGCACAAATATTATGGTTTTGGTAGACTTCAGGTATAGTAAAACTACGAGAAAAACATTGCTTAATATGCTAATGAAAAAGAAAACACTGTAAGAAGAAAATAACACTGTTGACCACAGTGGGTGGATCTGGTCTCAGATTGCGAAGAAACGGGCAAATGATGACTAGGTGCCTGATGTTAGATGTGGCTTTGAAAAGCAAATTTTTAAATTCTCTTCAGCAACACAATACTTGCCTTGAAAAATGTAGGCACTCAGCTTTTCTGGCACCCGGGAGAAGTTGCTTTGTTCACATTGTTAAATTACGATTGTATAATACCAGCCAGCCATTTTGTCCATGCATTTCAAAGAGAAGGGTACAGACAACCCCTGAATTTTATTTAAGGCCTTCTTTCTTTGTTTATTTACTCAAGCCAGTAAATAAAAAAAAATCACCTTGGTCCACAGTGCAAGAGTGCCTTTACAGAAGTAAGGAGCCTGGGCAGATTGAATACCATAATTCCCTCTAATTTTGAAAATGATCACGCTGAATGTTTTCTGAGGGTAAAAGTGTAATTGGTTATAAATCAATAAGTAATTTCATTCAAAAGGAACTCTTCTGTTCCTGAAAGTAGAGAGATCCTTAAATCAAAATCAAACTAATACATGAACAAAGTTGAGACTAATCTAAACAACAAAATTTTATACTGCCCTAGTTATGTTTATCTCAACTGATCATTTATTTATGTTGCCATAAAAATCCAGATGCTTTCAATTTTGATTGCTAGTTATTTGCTTTAAGGCAGCTGAAATTACTTTTTTAGACTTCCTAGCTTGACAATCTTGCTTTCTTGCTCAAGATTTATCACCACAAAGGAATGGTGAAATCAGAGGATAAATTCTAGTATTAACAATAAGCACAGTCAATCGTGATACACTATAATTCCCCCAGCAGATTCCAGATTAAATCCTCCAGGATTAATGTACCTTCCTCTGACAATGCTAAATCCTGTTTTATGTAATTAGATTGCAGAAAACTGCTATATCTGTACAGGTATCACGGTATGATTTTTAACTGAAAAGCCATATAAAGTAGCACTGTATAAAGTAAAAGGCATTTTGAGAATGTCTGAGACCCTGTACAGTATTGTATGCTATAAGCCATTATCATTTAGTTCACTATTGACCCTAAAAGGTTCATTAACAAACTGCTGTGTTTACATTAAAATAAAATAAATTAAAACCCACAAATATAAGAACAATCAAGACGAGAAGAAATATCATGCATTTGTTAATAATACTTACGATATGCAGCTCTAAATAATCTCCGAGCCCAGTAGAACTGTCCACTCGTACCAACACAGCTTCTTTTTGAACAGTACTAAACCCTATTGCCAGTCTGTCCGCACGAGTGCTTGGCCGATCATTAGGAGGCCACGTGTAAGTGATTTGTCCACCACCTTTGCTAAAGATATACGTTGTTCCCGCTGTAAAACAGAAATAAAGATAATTAGTTCACTTGCAGCAATGCAAACCCACGTGGAAATCATATGCTCTACAAAAATCAAGATGTTCTCATATAGCAAATGGATTCATAGAAACAAACAAGACTATATTTCAACATGAAGGGGTCTTTATGTCTGAAAATTTTGCAGCAAGCGAAATATTAGTGCTTTTTATATAGTACAATCAACGCAGAATATAACATAATTGCATATGCAGCAACTTAAAATACCATAGCTCTGATTCAGAAATGCACATCTATTCAAGAGAGTTCTTAAGCATATGCTTGAAGAACATGTTTCTGTGATGTGCAGAACAGGGATGAGTTGAACAAAATGCTTTCCCAAACTGGGCCTATGTGTAGAAGAAATCAAGTAATTCCAGTTATCTCATGACTGACAAAAAAATGCAGCTCGTTATTTACACAATTAAAATGATATGCGCTATATGATACGTCATCATGCCCAGTGAAGCAAAACGTTAACAAATACATTCAGATAAGACTTTTACGGATCTGAGGTTTATCAGCTTGTGACAGATGGGGATAACAAATGGAAATATCCTTTACTTGTCATGTCAGGACAAAAAGATATCAGTCTACCATCTAAGCAAGCTACGGCTTATTTGCATAATGCTCAATGTATAGCTTATAAGAGTGGAAATCTTTGCACATTATATCCAGTGTGCACTTACAAAATCT
Organism: Mycteria americana; assembly: GCF_035582795.1. NCBI lineage: Eukaryota > Metazoa > Chordata > Aves > Ciconiiformes > Ciconiidae > Mycteria > Mycteria americana. The sequence goes on from NC_134367.1 coordinate 112,666,711, forward strand.
ATAATCTGTTTTAAACAAGTGTTGTAATCTAAAACCACTTAGCACTCAGGTGCTTAACTTCATCACCAGCATATTTCCTCTGAACTAAAATAGCAGCATATCCGGACATTTTCCATTTAGAACCTGTATCCTAACAACAGCATATAGCAGACAAATTGTGCATGCACTTGATCTTTCATTTGTAAAGTCACTACAAGCTGTCCACTACTTTTCCATGACGATAGGTCAAAGCTTAGGGAGATATGTCAGCGCATTGTAAATACTGATGTCTAGATTTACCAGCTGTTCTAAGCTGGCTCACTGTGTGGCTACTTTCAATTTTATTAAATGTAATTCAGTTTATTCCACCCAATACTCCCACTACATACTTCCCATGTCCATGTAAGGAGATGCGTAAGTGCCTAACAACATACTTTCTTTCAAGATTGACCAAAAATGCTGTAAGCATACAAAAGGATCTAAAATCCCTCAAACACATAGACTTTTAAAGCTGAAAACAAGAAGGCCTGTATAGTTACACCACTCCTTCAACTTCCAGTTGTCTCAAAATCTTACTCTACTGCTGAGCAAGACTGCTTTGTGTCAGTCTCAAAGCAAAAAGGTCACCTGGTCTTTTTGAAAAGATATCCTATATTTATTTCTAATATCATATTTCCTTTATGGAATTACATACCTACTCATTAGTTTTTCCCAGTACCATCAATTTGTAATATTTTATGCACTGTGTATGGCACTTAAAAAACTGTAAAGCTCATTTTATATCAACACACTTGCAGGATTGCACTGTGCTTCAAATAGATCTCTTGGCTTTTCTCTTGATGGCAAAATACCAACCTGCATGTGTTTTAGGAAAACTTGTCAACTCTCTTTAGCAAAGACAAACACAATAACAGATCTGATATCTAAGGTTTCACTTACACTCCAAGTGAAATCAGGGTTTATCGTGATTGTAAAGAGTTGTGCAAGAGTAGTGAAGATAGGGGCTGTGCCTTAAAAAAGCTTGGTAATGAACATGGGCAAATGGTGTCTGGTTTGGGAATGTGTGTGATAAAAACCTAATCTGCTCTCCCACTCTTGCTTTCCTCATATGCGGTGCTGTGAAATGCACAATAATGTGTTGCATGCTATTCAGTAATGATGGTTGAATCTCCAGTTCTAGTACATCCCAAAACAAAGATAGGAGACAGGTAGTATCACTCTTGATGGTCCCCAAGTTCTCCTCTTTGCTGCTAGTGTTGACTTCAAATCTTGAGCCAACTGAGGAGTGACAGAGTTTGGACCTTCATACAGTATATGTCACACTGGTGTCTGTAATGAAAGGATTTATTCTGTGTTGATGAAAAACTGAGGGCTTGATCCAAAGCTCATTAAAAACAGTGACAGCCTTTCTGTTGACTTCATAAAATATTGTGTCAGGTCATGAATGAGGTTCTTAAAAGTAACAAAAATGTGAAGGCTAAGAAAAAACAACTCATTACACCTCCATGTCACAGATGAAACTGTTAGAATAGTACATAAGATCTAAGTGGGAGGGCATAATTCTCCTTTTCTTGGTTGTAACAGATGTGTTTACCCAATATAGAAGACAAAGAAAAAGCCTGCCAAGTGATGGTGGAGTCATACTGAATACAATGACCCAGAAGTAAGTCTCCAGATCTGAACAATGAGAGACTCTTGTTCTTATTCAGAGTGAATCTTTGTTGCAGTTTTTTGCTAAATACTGCCCTTCAAATAAACCAATGAAGAGCAATTCATTCCACAGTGCTGCCGCATTGAAACCAAGGTCAATGTCAGTAGGGCTGGATAAATCTAGCTGTAAATCTTAAACTACGTAGAATCAACATCAAAGTCAAAAAACTTATCTTTTATCCATGATAACATGTGGCTTATGGTATTTTACGGCAAAGCTTTCCCTTCTTTATAACTGTCCATTTTGTAGCTCTTCCAACTAACTGCGTGTCTGGTAACAGGCTAATTAATCCATGCTGATGAATACCAAGCTGCCTCTGTCTGAGCTGTACAGGGAGTCACGTTCTTTGAATTTCCTGTATTAATTATGAAAAAATGGGTCGGAAGCCATTTGAGAATAGGTCCTCTAGTGTTTATATTTCAAGAAAGACAAATATAATAATGTAAAATTTATTACTCTGGGATTGATCTCAGCTTATAGTCCGACCTCCCATTAACTATTAAAAGCTAGAAACTGAGCAGTTGTTCGAAACCTCCCTGCTTACTATCAGTTTTGGATCTGTTAAGAAACAACAGAGGAAGCCTAATTCACTTGCTCCATAAAGGCTTTTATGCTCTCTGACAAACCTTATAACATCTCTGCCATTCTTTCAGAACATTGTCACTAAAAAACAGTCATCTTCCTTCTCTCTTTTAGCTTATGGCACTCTGTTGTTTGGGGTTTATCATCTCAAGAGAATTGAAAGCAGCAGAATTAGAATGTCAAGAATAGCAGTGCCATCAGCACAGTACTTGTAAGTAGGCAAGTTTGTAACATACCAGTTATATCTCTCAGCCGCAGAATTTACTGCGTAATTCTTTATGCATCCATGCATCTACACAACGTTTAGGAAAAATGTCCATACAGCTCTTTGAAATTCTTAACAATGAAAGCATGGTTCCTATTGTAACAAACTGCCAGTGGTCAAGATACAGTAATGTTTTTTAATGGCCTGGGTCTCTCAAGTCCTACTTGTTTGCAAAATTCATCTTTATGAAATAGTGCATTCATTTCAGCACAGCCTGGCAGCAACTCAAGGACATCTGCTTACCTATACAGTATTAAGCAGATAAATATTTTGTTTAGTACCCATTTACTGTATCTATTACTGTGTATGACTGCAAAGCTTTTCAATATTTATTGCTCTGAAGTCACATCTGATGTAGTTTAATAGTTCGCTCAAATCAACAACAAATGAACAGCTTTCTACCTTCCTCATGTTCATGCCAATTTTGTGTGTAACGTATATTGCACTGAAGGGTAATGTACATAATTCCATTTTTCCCATATAACGTTAGTAACTTAACGTTTATTTTCAACATTCACATCAGGTTTCAGATTCCGATTAAGTGAAAGCAATGCTCTGATTGAGCTCTGGACCCCAGGGAACTATGATACCATGACAAGCTATAGCTGGAAAACTAAAGACTGAAGCCTGTAAACTTCTAGCTGCCCTTTCATTAATAGTAAAGCAATTTTTAACTATTATAAAAAATATGAAGGGTAAGCATTGCTGCTTATAATGAGAAATTACCCAATAATGTAATTTTCTTCCTTCTGTATGTTATCAGTACTTTACTTCATTCTGGGCTAGAATGTGAACCCTCTTATTCCCACTGGTAAGTAATTACTTGCATTGATAAACCTGCTGAATCCAGTGAGACTATTTGTGCAGGCTGCTATTAATTACCAAGACTGAAGAATTTACAATATGAATCTATCTATCTATATATACATTTGCACAAATATCTATATGGTGGCTTTAATCACACTTGCTATGTTCAGGGGAGCATATAAATCTCCATTAATACTTCTTTTTACATTTTCATCTATGTATTTTCATCCTGCCCAAGCTGAAGTTCCAGAAAAGTACACAAAATTTCCATATGTAGATTTGTACAGATTTTCTAAGGTAAGTGAAGAAAGGAATGCTTCAAGTCTGAAATATGATATGCCAGGGGGAGGGAAGGGGGTGTTTCGAAATAATCAGCTTGGTGGATTAAAAAACAACTCTCTCGTGTGCTTCTTCTTAGACTGTGCTGTGTTATTAATTAATTACACAGACCAGAGAATATATGCCACAGGGTTGAGGTGAGGAGGGAATGGCCATTAGGGTTAATCATGGGAAGAAGATGAGAATAGCTGCTGGAAGAAGTATTTCAAACTAAAAATCAGATTCAATTGAACACTTCCTGAAGGCATCCTGGTACACTGGTATCTGTCCCACTAATCTAGGCAGGAGCCTGAATATGGATTGTAACTGTTTTGCTGCAACAACGACATCAGGCTTCTCTAAGGGCAGTCTATTTAACAGCAGAAGAGGTGTACTGGATGGGGAAGGAGAAGATTTTCAAACGGATCATTGCTTGTAGCTCTCCAAAAAGCTTGAGCCATAGGAGTAAGAATGGAAAAATGTCTCATTTTCTGGCCAGGCTCCTCTTAGACTCATGGATAATTGGGTCTAGGAGTGTATTTAGGATGTTCCTTTGACCACACTCAGCTTGGCAAACCTGAAAGGGTCATAGTTTTCCTGGAAATTGACCACCGCTCAAAACAATTTCTAGTTAGGTCTTTAAAGCAATCTGACTGCATGCTCGAACTATGACTGTCGCTAGCAGTCTTATTGTGCCAATACATTTGTCAACTGTAAGATCACAAACTGCATAGCATAATTCCTTACTAATTCCATTACCTCATTCATTGATCTTCCATTCTACCACAGTAACCGTAAGAAGACTCACTGACCAAACCAGCATTGGCAAAGACCGTCGCTGGGTTTTGTTATTAATATCTTCATTAATGATTTCATCTTGCCTCTTCAGGTAAAGACGCTGATGAAAATAAAGAGAACAGAAAATGTCTATCTGCCTACTGTCAGCCTTCAGCAGTACCCACCTTTCACTATGCTACAGCTAAGCTCTAAAATTCAATTTTTCTGTAAGACAGACTGAAGCCACATCATGTTTACAGTGGCTGCTGCTAGCTGAATCTCCAAACTTCCAACACTATCTATGATACTACCGAGGCATCTGCACTCTCTGCATAGGTCAATACTGTGCTGATTGTAATCCAGAACTGGAGCTTATTTCATAGCGTGGGACATGTCTTAAAAGTGATGGTCAAGAAGATCGTTTCACCCAGACAATAACTAGATGAATATGACCTCAACCAGCTCAATCATCAGCTGAAGGAATTCATTAAAATGAACCAACAAAGCAGTATCCCCAGAATATAAAAGATGCTGAAAGAGAAGAGCCTTCACCTCATTGCTGCTGTCTGCTGCCTCTTCCAGTTTATCTACCAGTCAATACCAGTATTAAACAGGCAGAGATAAGGCACAGCCTTCTACATTCCTTGATAAACAGAAACCACGCTATGTAGCTACTATTAATTCAAACACAACTTTACATTGTATTATAGAACTTCTCTTCCCAAACCACTACAGAGACCCTGATTTGTTTTATCAGAGCCTAGAAGGCTTTTCATCACACTACATCCAAGTTTTCACAGAGATCTATAAAACAGTGCTGTGCATGGTTTATTATATTCAGCTATCCCCAAGAGCTGTCTCCAGGTAAAGGTCTAGGTGATAATAGAACAACACAGTCTCAAGTCAAGCTGAGCATTCTGGCCTTTGCAATGACATTTATTGCAGATTCAAGGCAGTAACACAGAAGCAAAGTTTTTTTCCTCAGACCACAAGACTTGCTATAGGTAACTTAATCAGCTCAACACCACACTCCCCCTCCAAACACACACACATGCATGCACACAAAACAAAAGAACAAACGAAAGGGGAAAACCAGAAAACCACTCCTTTCTTACTCCTCCTTTCCGCCAGTCTTTCCCAATGGTATTTGGACAGTACCATGACCTGGTAAATGCTCTGTAGGTGGCACAATAGCATTCTCACCTGTCTAAAATGATCCCTAGGGTCTTCCCATAATTTGACTTTCTGGCAACAGGCTCTTGACTAAAAGGAGTGCTCGACCTGACACTGGTCACTGGCTCAACTGACAAATGTGCACCTCCACTTTTGGCTTCAGCCACATGGACTGAAGCATGGTCTGATTCCAGTTAATTCTCTGCATTTGCTGAGAATTCACTGGAATGCTTCTCCATGAACTAGGTCACATCATCTCTCTCCCAGTAATGCCAGAGAGAAATGCTTTTTCCATATGGAGAGATTGCCAAACTTATTTAAGACTCTTTAAATGTCAAAGGTGCTATACAAATACAAACCCTCCTTGTTTCTGTCTTTGTGCTTTATCTCTCATCATTTATATTTTACACTGCATGCCATAATAAAGTGGGGGGAAAATACTCCATTCCAGTTCCAATTGCTCTTGTAATTTTAATTCCCCAGTTTCAAATGTGAAGTCTTATTTTTAGAAAGTTTCTCTGTGGAGGATAACCTTATGGAGCTGCACAACATATCCGCTGTCCTTGCTCATCCTCCAATAACTTTTCAATCTAATAGTCAAGTTCAGCCAAATTTGAGAGAGAGGTAGGCAGAAATTTCAAGCAAAATTTACTCTTAGCAGTTTAATGAAAACCAATGACTGTATAAAAGAGAAATATGTAGAGCTCAACCACTATACTTTTTGCCTGGCAATAGCCTGTAGGGCACTTGGTAGTTGTATATTGATGGTCCAGTTAATATACTCAATGTGCTACGCTAGCCAAACAATGGTGCCACACACTTGAAGCATCATCAGGAGCTCTGGGAGGAAAAAGGAACAGAAGCTATAGGATTCTTGCAGTAAGAGAGAGTAACATTTGGGAAACAAGGCACCATTGCATAAAAAATGGATTCATTATTTTTGCTGCTTTTGGAACAAAATGTTCATATTTCAAGCCGAAATATATCATATTTACCTACAATAAGAATATCCAGCTCTATTGATTTCAATAGGGTCACTAAGGGACAAACAACTAAAACTTGTGAATAATGATGGCTCAGTGTATATGTATGCCTATAAAGGACAACTCTTATGCAGCTTAGCGTCAGTATTACAAGTTAGCATAATTCTTACCATCATAAATGACATAGAGGGTTCAAATAAAAGTTTCAAGGAATTTAAAGGATTTTCCAACTGGAGTGATTCTAATGTCTTTACTCAAATCAAGTAGTATCTTACATCTCAAATGACCTCATTGTTTTAGATTAGATCACTTAGCCGGAGTAAAGTGCTACTCGGTTTGAGTAGGCACATCAAACTAAGAGCTTTCAATTGTGTTTAAAATGAATATAATTTTGAGAAGGACCTTAGCTAAGCAAGAGATAGCTGAAAGGACTCCTAACAGAATGTAGAAATTAGAGTATCTGTTCATCTGACTTATTAACAAAACATAAGTTGATTTACTGAATGCCAATAGACTTGATAGTATTTAGGCACTGATTCTGTAAAATTATTTTGATTATATTTAAAACATCCACAGTAAAAAAGTTCTGGGGTTTGTTGATCTCATAGCATGTTCATTTATACAAAAATGATGATTTATTTTATGAAAGGGTACAGTCTTTCTAACGCAAATCTGACACACACTGGTAAAAGAAAATTATTGTTCTTCTCCAGAATCTCTCAGTTTAAAAATTTTACTGGCTGCCTATTACCTATCACTTTTCCAGTATGGGTGGCTGTTCAAAATGAATTTAGAACATTTCTGTATGAAATGTAAGCCAAGTAATTCCCCATTATTGCCTTGCACCTTTATGTAATGTAGATGGTTAGAAAATTATATATTTCTGAAATCAAAGCCTGCTTTAAATGTCATACTGCAGTCAACATGAAACATTTTAATCCATTATAACTCTATTAAAGGTAACAAGGATACAACGTGTCTGCTTCTGAAAGCTTGCCAAAAAGTCAGATGGAAATTAAAAGTCAAATGTCTATAAATAAGGGAAGTTTTTATTCCTCCTACAACTTGTCAACATACGGTTAAAGATAAATTTCTTGAACAGTGTCTAGAGAAGTGGAAATTGCGTTGTTGGGAAACACATATGAGAAGGCAATGAGATGAAAAATATTTCCGGACAGATAGAACGTAAAGGCATTATCAGACTGAAATTAGTAAACTCAAGTACTCTTGAAGACAATAGGACTGTTCTGGTCCCCACACTCCTTACATTAGGAAATGTCAAGGCCCTATACTTCAATTTAACTACTGTTACATTAAATTCCGTTAAAGTAAATGGACTGCACGTGCACTGATTTGCGTCTTATGACTTATTAGTTGTGCCAACACACAAAATGAATGCAGTTAAGGGGCTGGTTAGTTGAAAGGATTTGTAACAGGATGCAGAAACTAGGACATTAGCTCAAATACTATGCAGGTCGATAGAGACCAAATGTTGTTACCATCTGTTGGTGGCCTATGTGAAATCATTCAGTGGTTCCAGTCCAGGGACCTCACAAACTCAATGGATACCTGGCAAAAGTTAGAAATTCCATAAGCCAAGTAACTTGAGTTGTTAGAGTTTCCAAGCTTGCTGACTCAACTGGGAGGCCTGTAAGTTGAAGACAAACTGCTTATGCACCAGGATCTGAACATCTCCCACAAAAGTAGCTCAGCACAGATGTGCATATAGGCCAAAAAACAGTAAAAGAAAATCCAAAATTAAATTTTCTCTGTATAGGTCCATCAAAAGGCAATGTACTTTTCAAAGAAATAATATAATAATTTTTTTAAAAAGTCATTATTTCATGCAAAACAAAGTGCCTGAAGTTATGTTTTTATTCAAGCACCTACAGCAGTATCCTGATTCTCAGAAGTGTTGCAGCATTTCTGGCAACCTTGAAAAATCAAACCCCTATTCTTTAAATGAAGACACAAACATTTGAAATAGCTGGCCTTAAGTTATTTAATTATGTTAAAATGGACAGGAGGTTGGCTGCAAATGTCTAGTATGCTTCTAGGCTAAAGTCTTTATTTCTTATTGGCTTCCTTACTAATACAATACTCCAGCTACACTATCTTGCATAAACTTAGTTATTTTTAAGTGAAATTTATATTATCTTCCTTGCTAAATTGTTCATCTGATAATTTACTCTTGAGAAGTCCTGAAATACTTAGAGAGCTCTCAAAAGTAGTAAAACTTGTCTTAGAAGAAATGCATAACATGCTGAAAATAAGAGCACTGCTAACTGCAAGCCTGTTAAATTCACTGAAAAAAACACAAGCACAACAAGGATGTCAGATGCTGGACTAAGATAAGATGCTACTATTGCAGCAGAAAGGTGGTACTGGCAACACTGCAGCTTACAGAGTTTGCTGAGATGGAGCCTCTTCTGAAAATAGCAAGTTGTGTTATGGACAATGTGCAATGAAGTTTGATATTGTTTGTTTGTAAAGGTAGCGCAGAGTAAGAAGATCTGTAGCATACATGCTCTCCTACTAATTATTCAATTATTAATAGTTAGCAGACACAGTAGTGTTGTGGTAGCATTTCTGAACATTTTCAAGTAGACATACATGGGCTATAGCTGAAGAAAAACAGAAAGAGCATAGTTTCTTAGAGATGTTACATCTTGAAATGCAAAAATAGCAACCATTCTTCTTCTAACAAAAATGAAATGAGATGAAAGATATTAAATCTTTGGAAAAACACAGAGCTTAAGCCTCCCTGAAGCACATGGATCCACCGCTGAAGCAGCTGTTCAGTTGCTAGAGGCCTCTCAGAGGCAGATCTGGCAAAGGGAAGGACTGATGAGCAGGCTACATATTAACTGCAGTCTTGTAGCATTGTATTGTCTTGCTAACTCCAAGCATGAGCGAGCCCAAAAATTAATGACATTTCATTTCATTCAATACACAGAGCAATAACTGATTTTAAAAATCCTCACATTTTAAAACCAAAGCTAGTCTTCACTGCTATTACATGTACTCAAACCTCAGAAAAGTATCAGGTAAAAGAGGAATACGATGTAAAAGTATCTGGTTGGTTGGCTCAAGGGAAGCCCAAAAATAAGAACCAGCAAGCAGCTACAAATGATACTTTATCTGGAAAGATTTCCTAGTCATTTTCCCAAGGATTGATTTTGGGACATCAATGTTTACTTACATTATCAAATTTGCACATGAAACAAACAGTGTTTAATAAGGGTACACGGATCCAGCTGTATTTGAATCTTTAAGGTTATTAGACCATTATAATAACAGCTAACAGGGGCCAGCCAGGTTGGGCCAATTCACTTCCTTCCTACTTCTTTCTGTTCTACTACATAATAGATTTCCAATTGTGGTCTGGCACAAAAACGCTACGTGCCTTGTCATTATGATAATTGCTATCATTCTTCTTTGGAAAGTCCTTATGCTGTTGTTTGTAAGCAACAATTCACTGCCAGCTTCAGAGGATAAAGAGCTGCAGTGAAAAATATGCATCTTATGTTTTTCACTGTTTTACATAGTTGAGTAATTAGGGAGCATGGTTTAACCACTGGATTCCGCAATGGTGTTTGGAGAGAACCTGACAAAACAGTTTTGAAGTGTAAGCTATTCATTCATCTCAACAGGGACTAACTCAAGTGTCAACTCTGACACTTCATATGCCAGTACTATTAGCTATCACTTAGTTCACCCGTGCATGCAAGGAAGGTGAGCAGTTAATTACCCTCTGAAGACTAACCCGGCCTAATTAGAGCAGTGATTTTGTGTAGGCCTTTCACTTCCAAAGGTCTGGCTGGAGGAAATAATGATTGCTTATATTTTCATGAAGTGAAGATCAGTCTTCAATAGTTTGGGAAGCCTTACTTTAATATAGCACTTTATAGTAACTACACAAAGATGTTAAGAACCCTTCAAAACTGTAAGTAATACCAATGCATGTGGAAAATTATTCTGTGCAGAAATGTGCTCAGAGATAACCCATTTTTCAGTAAGTATTTGTCTAAGTTTGCTAAAAATACACAACCCAACCCAAACAAAAACAGAACACTTCCCAAGAAAAGAAGGAAAAAACAATGACTCAAATACACTAAAAACCAGTCTTGCAGAATCAGCTAAGGTATACTAACTTGGAAGTTTTGAGGACTCCTGCACTACAGTATTTCTTTCACAGAGTCACATAAAGCATTTCTAGAAATGTTTCTACATCTCACACAAAGAGTAAATCCATTGAAGACACCCAAATATTAAAAAAGTGATTGCATGCTATTTGACTTGAAATTTGTTAAATTAAATTTTACAAGTCATAAGGGAAAGAAGGCTCTCTGTCTGTCTTATAAATGTTCATCTAATGAACATCAATCAGAATTTAAGATTCATTATTTAAATCTAGAAGGTTTTGTTCATATCCTGTTTAGTTCTCAAAGGACACTACATATTCCTTGCTCACACATGCTGGAGTCTCAATAAGATGGCTATTCAATGAGAGGCTGGCTTTGTGATGATTTTGCTAGCATTTGTAATAACAATGCAACCTAAACACTGCAGTTAAACAAGAAAGTAGTATTTTTGGAATACCCCGCTGTTCTAAAGTGCATTGTGAATATTAACATATTCCAGTAAATTAGTTTGCACTCATTATCATAAGCAATTACTTACTGTTTAGATGCTGCTGATATTAAATTGGCAAGCAATTTGCAAGAATTAATACATAGCATAAAAAGCTTTTCAACATTCTAACAGTATGAAAAGACATGTTTCTAGTAACACGGTCCCTTATATACAGATGTCTCTCTATATAAAAAAATTCTGTGTATCTCTTCCTATCTGATATCTCTTCTTCAGCAGCAAGTGGATAACTACCTGAGGCTCTGTGACAAACTCTTTATAAAATTTGTTTTGATGCTGTGGAGTAAATCATAACTACCTCAGGCCAAATGCGACAGTAACATCTCATTCACGCTGAAAGAGAAACTGGTTTCATGCTCATTTTTGAAAATAATAGTTTAGAAAATGTATCAATGTGAAGTTCAGTTCTCTGCTCTCAAAGCTATTACTTGTTCCTGGTATAACACTGTCAGATGGCAAGGGTAAATCAACACCCTTGTCCTCAAGATATAGGTAGGAACAGAACAAGGTATGGAGAACCTGTCCTGCTTTCGGCAATAACAACAACCCGAGCCTATTTCTCTTCAGTCCAAGCAAGCAGTAATCCCAAATGAAATAACCAAAGTCACCTCAAAGTAAAAACCCAAGTGAGAAAAGAACCGGACCTCCTTTTCTGAAGGACACTTAGTGAATGTTACAGAGACATTCCTAACAGGGTGTTCTGCTTAGCCATAGAAAAGTTGCAGATCAGATAGCATGAGCCAAAGATAACCCAAAGAGCTTTGCAGGGAGTCTAAAACAATGGGAACAATTTGCTTTGCTACTTAGTTTACATCTTGGCCCCAAGTTTCAAGTGAACTAGGTCCCAGCTGAGAAACACAGCATGTCTTTTTGGCTTACACGACACCACTCCTCATGTTGCTCCACACAAGAGTGGAGTCAGTAGCAGAGGCATCCCAGAGCACGTCCAAGGAAGGAGGTCAAATGCGGGGATTTGGAATAGACTCTTGCTTCCCCTGAGCCAGCCTGCACAGCTGAAGAGCAAAGAACGAGCACCCAACAGTCCTATCTGCCAGTAAGTACCTCAAAGTTGGCCCTCTGAATACAAGATGGACACGCTAACCCTTACGCTCCCAGTGGGCACGAAGACCTCAGTACACCTAAGTGGAATTTCAGACCCATGCTTCAGTTAGTAATACACTCACAGATCCTGATCTGATGGCATGAAGCATCTATTTAAATTGCAACCTGCTGGTTGAGGATATGAGACTGTAAACTACTTGCATAGGTATTGTGCCTACCTACCTGTTTATACAAAACTGCCTTTAATGTGACCGTGAACCTTAATGTGGACCTTGGGAATCCAGTATGCCATAAACAAACCACAGTAGTTTAAGTAATTCCCAGAATACATTTCTAAAAATATAACTTGTGATCTCAGGTCTCAATCTTTCAAGGTACGTTTCAGTCTGGAACCAATTACTATAACCTTATCTCATAAAATACACAAGACTGTAATAGAAACACAAAAGCACCCTTAATTCTAGGAGCACAATGGTCCCTGTATGCCATACTTGATTATGCAAGCTTCTATTATATATTATTGGGTTGAAAATATCTTTGGTAAAAATAGGCATCATTTTTTAAAAATCATTTAATCAGTACTTAAACATATTTTACCCTATTCAAAGCTGAAGCACGTTCTGCACCTTTGTTGTTACTACCTTTAAAAACATACATTTCTAATTTATTTTTTTTTATCAAACTTTCCAATTAGCCTTGTGAAGTTAAACTGCATGACTTTTGAAGCTAAAAATGATGTGTGCCTTGGTCTCTGAAACAAAGTAATGAAGTTCTCATGTGATTAGCAAACCCAATTTTTTATTCTTATTGACCTTGAATAGAAAAAACATTCAGCAACTGTTTGTAATGAGAGTGCTTCAGATAAAGCGATATGCTCAGAGTAGGGCTTCAGTCACTCCGTATTTCCCCTTTCATCAATCTTTCATCCTCTCCTTCTTCTAATCCTAATCTGCAAGAGTTCTGACAAATTGTTTGGTTTCTAATGATGTGGCAGAAACCGTGAGCAGCTCTCAGAGCCACAGGCCATGTCCCAAAAAAATTCTCCCTCTTCTGCATGGGGAAAAAAATACATGACCTTACAGCTGATGTTCAATATCAGTGTCCTTAAGCTACTAACTCCTTGTACACTAAAAGAGAAGGAATGGAATCTTCAAACTACCTTTTGATAAATAAGATTATGTATAACAGCGTACAAAGAAAAAAAAATTCACAAATCCCAAAAGAGCTATTACTACATTTTCTGGAGAAATCCAGACTCATCTACATCTGGAATCTTGGCTCTACGTGAAGTTTAGCTATAGGATTGTTAATCTAGAAGGATAATGAAAAAGAAAAACACAAGACTATTTCCTTAAACAGCAATTGCTATTAATTCCTATTAAACCCTTTTGATGTTTATAGACCCAAATTTGACTTATTCATATCTGCATTATAAAGAATCTTAGCAGTGATTAAAAATGTCATGTGCTTCATGAACAGGAATCCTCCCTAAAGTCTCATAATCTTATGATATCAAAAACTGAGGGCATCTGAACTTTCACCAAGAAAAAGCAGATTTTTAGAATTAACAGGTGAAATGAAAATTTATATATGTGACCTGAAAATACCCTAAAGGACCCTTAAAAAATAAGGAGGAACTCCTAATTGTATCTTAAACCACTGCAAATAGTGAGGCATTTTTATGTTCCATAGCAGTTTGCTTTTCAATAGCTCACAAACACGAACAATTGTCCGCACTGTTTCCAATACAGAAATAACAGTACAATTAATAGGAAGACCAGACCTGATTTTCCACCACTGTACAAGTTGATATTGGGAACTGATGCTTTTTAACCTTCTTGTGTGATGTGACTCCCTCAAAGCCTACATAAGAGCAGTTCCAGGCACAGAGCAGGTATGGGTTTAAGGGAAAGCAGAGGGTATACACACACCATGAATAAGGGCAAGGATACAAAAAAAGCTTTGGATTAGAATCACACTGCAACTCTTCAACAGTAACGTCAACAGAACTGAATCCAACACTTGCAAGAGTCACAAGAAGATACAAGATTTACTTTCACTCCCGAGACAAGATAACCAAGAAAGAAAATGTGACAAAGAAATTCAAGTTACTCTGTGAGCCTCTTTATGTTTACACAAACACGCAGCACACCTTAAAAAGATGCTGGACCTAAAAAACCAGTCTTGCTCTAATTGTTGTGCTGGTGGGTGGAAAAATCTGCTTTTGTAACATGTTACCTCAACCTGATAAACTTGACATAATTAGAAAACACAACCAAGTCACAAGCAAATCCTCTGAAAGCATGTCAAACAAGCCTGGATCCCTCAAAGCCCAGACTACGTTATGCCAGGTATATTATCACCTCTTTCCTAGGGCAGCATTAGCGTCCAAGCGACGTTGTGGCACACTGCTCCAGGAAGCTGTTGCAGCTGTTCTTCCTACTCTGGAACAGCCCATATGGGCCTATCTGAGAGCTGTAGACTTCCATTGCCATGGGACTGAGCCCTGAAGAGCACTCTTCTCCTAGCACCCATGTCCGGGCACACTTAAATATTTTGTGGATGTTTCATCTGCTGAAGGGATTAACTCATTGTATAAGACAAAAATGATAAAGAAAGAGTCAAAGTCACGAAACTGCAGATAAACAGAGTCCACGAGGTACTGTAGTAATGCAAACACAACCGATTGTCAGCTTTTACAAAACACCACCTAATTAGAGCTGTTATCAAAATGAAGGTCATGTTAAATGGTACTAAGCACACCCTGTACTTACACTGATATTCATGTTAATGTTCATCAAAGTAATTCCTGTTTTAAAAGGGATGATTACTTAGTACCATTATCAGTCTCAGCCTCAATACATTATGCTGTCACTAATATGCAGAAACCTCAACTTCAGAAAAAGATTCATTATCTCAAGTGCTGAGTCAGTATGAGCTGGGTATCTCAAAGAAGATACAGTTTCTGCACAGAAAAAAACCATACTGTTTGAGCAAGACACTGTGCCCCTAGGTCTTGCCTCCAGTTTAGGTGGTGACCTGGATCCTACATCAGTAACTCAATTTATTAATTCTGGGCACCATATAGTAAATTGCTTTCTGTAGCAATTTGTACTGATGGAGGAGAGCTATTGAGGAACTTTCTTCTCCTTTAAAGAAGACACTTTAGCTGTCACATCGTGTGTAACAATCAATGGTTCCCCTTGCTTCTTTCAGTTGCTTTCCAAGTTGGCAGTCTTAAGAGAGGATTTTCAAAAGAAGCCAAATTGGTATGTTTTCCTCATGTTCTTCTATGCAACGTTTTGTATGGGAATAAAGTGCCATTTCATCTGAAAAGATACTCTGAACTATTATAGTTTGGGATTTTTTGCCTCAATGTATTTCATTTATTTATTTACCCTCAAGACAGATAATAAAAGAACAAGCAGCCTGACCTTTGGACAACTGTCAGAAAGCCCAACTCTGCAACTACAACAACCAGCGTGACCTTCTTCTCTACATTCAGCAGCTAACAATCACACACAATAAGAGAGAAAAAAGCAACCTAGCCTCTGTAGAAAACTGGACTCAGTCAGGTAACACAGCCTGTTCTCAAAGCACCTGAAGACGTCTGCTTTGTGAACACTTTCAGACCATCTGGGACCCCCCAGCTGAATTTCAGAACTGTTCACAGTGATGCCCTGCCAGCAGCAGCTCCCATTTTGCCAGAAGAGATTTAAGAACATTTCTGTAGCTCTGTCTCTGTCATCTCAGACTCGCTATCACCTATCATCTGTCTTTCTGCAGGCACCATAAACACCATATTTTTTGCTCCTCCATAATCCGTATTCAATTTGCGCAGCTGGGTGTGCGCAGAGCTGGTAGGAAGGATTTTGAGGGCATGGTTCCACACACGGAGACCTCAGACTCTGCAGTCTTTACCCAACACACCACTGGAAAGCAGGGTAACTTGTTCACAACAGCACGCTCGCTGCCGCAAGTGGGCTGCCTCATTGTATGCCAAAGTTTTGTTTCCCACAGATTTCAAATGCTCCAACATAGAGCAACCAGTCCAAGGTCAAGCTCACCAAAAGCACATATTGCAGCAGTAATGTACATGCTGGAAAGTAAAAGACATAACTAGATATAAATGAAGAGAAAATCTATCATGACTACTGTTAATTCCCTATCAATAATCCTACACTCCAAGCAAAATACCAGCAGCATATGGCAGTCATGCTCAGAGAAACAGAAATAACCACCAATATATTTTCTAGCCCCTTTCTATACTGCATCAATAGTGGTTTGGCTTTATTGGGACAAATATATAGTGCAATATTCTACGCCATGCAATATGCTATACCACTCAGAGGGCATGTTGTTGATTTTATTGATTCAGTTTTCACACTAGTATAACCCCATTATTGTCAGCAGAGCAATTGGAAACTGCAAACGGATTCTCGACTGATAGACTCATATTTCTATTTTTCTAATGTATACAGCTAGCTTTATTTCTGCTTTTTTATTTGACTTTTCCTTTCTAATAAACCCACTGCTATGGGACACCTACTCAATGGTCTTCTATTAGAAAAGGGACAGAATTCAGTCCATTAGAGGCATTTATTAGTATTATTAGGATTTTACAACATGATAGCATAATCTGTCCTTTGCCTGAAGTAAACACTCTTAAAGGAAAGTCCATAGGGAGAGTAAAACTGAAGCATTTTTTAAAGTGGTGAATACTAATCAGATATATAGCTGGAGGAAAAAATAATGTTATAACAGGAAGATACAGCAAGTAGACCACACAACAGGTATGATACCAAGGAATCGAAATATGACAGTAGCGTATACTTTGGAGAGGAAGGTGGGGGAGAAGCAATCAAGGACAAACTGACAGGATAAAAATATAACTATCAGTAATAGGAGATGGAGAGGAAAATCAGGACAGAAAGGTGAACATGTGGATACTTGCACTGAAATCAGCACACTGGGAAAGGCGAGCCAGAGGTTTCACAAGTGGAGACTCCAGGCTCTGTTACAGCCCAGGAAGAGGCTACCAGGGCTTTGTGCTACCACTCACGTTGTAATGATTCGTGCATTGGAGGATACCTGGAGTCTTAATCACCATACCTCTGCTATTCAAACAGGTCTAACCTTTCCTGTAATCTTCTAGAACTTTATTTTATGGTTTCTTCTATGTTTGTACTGGTTTTGGTACTATCAGATTCTTGCCCACAGAAACATTAACTAAACTCAGGGCTTCTGTGTAAATACTTGTTAATAATGCAGCTAGTCATTTATTGAGCACAAAAGAAGAACTGTAGCATAAAGTGCACAATAACATTACCTATTTGGATTACGTGAGATAATAGTCTCATAAATTGTGACTGTGGTAAAAGTGATCAACACTGACTCTTTCCTAATAGGCCTTTTACAAGGTCGGTAATAGAGGATTAGGAAAAAAATAGCCTCTATAGCCTCTACTTGTTTAGAAGTCAGGTTTCCCATTTAGTACATTACAAGGCAGATTTTGGTATGTCAAGGAATTTTGTTCATTTCTTAAAAAAATTTAAAAAACCCAAAAAACCCCCAAAAAAACCCCAAAAACCCAAAAGCCATACTGTACACAGACACCAGTTTCTGAAGTATCACCAAATACAACTTAAGAAATCTTTTCATTTCTGCCTATTTGCATTTTATTAAGTTATTATGATGAAGGTAAAGGCATTCAAAGCAAAAGTATTGAGCCCAGGGATTGTTTCTTTACTCACTAACTCCTAAGTAGATTAGGAATAACTCGTCTGAGGACAACTGAAGCGAAGCAACATAACACTGAAATAAAAAGAGATTGTCTCTGGAGCTGTAAAAACTGGAAGTACCACTTGGAAGGGTTTGTATATCCTGTACTAGTTCCACAGAGCAGACACAGATACAGCAGAGTGAAGCTGATACGAAGCTTCCCTCTTGGAGGGAAGGCATGGAAACGCATCTCCTGGAGTTGTGTCTCTCATATAGAGACACATAGAGAGACACTCATATAGATTCATCCTATCTTTCCTAAACAGCTAAGTGGAGACAGAAAGAATCCCTTCCCAGAGATGCCTGACTGCCTGTGGCTAGCTTAGACACAATGCCTAAAGTCTAGATGCTTGTTCTGGATATGACAAGTCCCGCTTCCTCAATAAATCCCGGTGCTATTTACCACTGGTTAAAAAGCATGCAAGAATACTGCCAACAAGTTCAGCGGCATGGGGAGGGGCTGATTTTCTGTACTAATACAGGTGGGGGAGGAGGAACAGTTCAGAGGACGACAGGCAGCAAAGCAAAAGTCCCCAAATTGTTGATAAAAAAATTATAACAATTATAATATGTGATAAAAGGCTTTATTAACCAATCATCAGACCCAGACAGGCACTAAGAACAGAGAAGCTGTAAAAGGAGACACACAAAAGATTTGCTTTGTGCCAGCCCTGAGCTTGTACAGTATGAAGCTTACCGTTAATTCTGTAACTTTTACTACTTCTTTAACGAAGAATCAGTTCTTTCAAAGCAGTTTGTAAAATTCAGTAGTTCTGATTCATTTGTAAGCATTTTTCCCTTCCTTTCAGTCCATACATAGGCAATAGACGGCACAGTAAGCACACTGCTAATCAATCTCATCCTCCAACCATATCAAACTTGGATTTGTATCAATCCATTTTTACCTAACCTAATCTTTGCTTCAACAAAACAGCCAGAATATAAATATTTGAGGAGGAGTAAGGTAGTATATGAGACTTCCTCCAAGATCTGGGGGAATTCCAGAATAAATGCCCAGTAGGACAGAATAACAGATGGAAAAAAACTTGCTGGTAAACAAACATAAGCCAACTCAGCAAAAATGTCTTCAGGTAGTAAAAGCGAATTATCATATTGCCCCAATTTAAAGAAGGTAGCATGTCACTTGTGACACTTTTCCATTGAGCACAACCCTATTAAAATCAATGACAACTATTACTTAAGGGTAATCAAGCTCTGTGTTTCCTAAATGGGAGAATACCACATGATGCAATGTGTGCACAAGAAAACAGAAAACAGCAGCTAACTCTAGGCATCAAAGTTAGGTGCCCCAGTTAGGATCATAGGTTTCCTAAACAGTCCAAAGAAGAAACTTCACTCTCCACAGAAGGTTATTCAGAGCATCTAAATTTGGAATCTAAATCTCTCCAGCAGATATATAACAGGACTCCAAAGCCCTGAATTGGATCTATAAATCAGAGTTCCAAAGTTAAGACAGTGTGAGTATTGTCAAGGTATCCACAGACCCAGTGCCACTGTCCCTGGAGTGAAAGGTGTAACTGCCATGGAAAAACATGGGTGCTCTACTTTTATGATCTTGCTTATTCCTATCAGATGAGGAGATTATAAGTTTCACATAGCATATTAGGAATCAAATGTCCGCCTGCATGTTAAGAAGGACTAATAAAGTCATGATTTTTTTTTTTAAATAATAGGCATGAAACATTTTCACCAGCAGCAGTTAGCATCCAATTTAAGTACATCACCGAACTGTCTTGCTCTTTGCAGTTGTATAAGCAATCCAACGGCAATGATGAATGACTGCAGATGAGTAGGTACATTAAGCCTACACAGCCAGTGCCTTCTGAGTTGCTGCCGTTGTATGTATTTACTACAAACGGAAAAGAATAATCAAGAGAAGAGCGTCTGGGAGAAACAAAAAATGGGGAAAATGCAGGGTGAGGGAATGGGTATTATGCTGCATCCGTGTGTGTCTACCACAAACAGAATCAAAGAGAAATCCAGTACAACCTGAGAACAGAAGGGGAGGGGGGGACATCTAGACCTGAAGGCATTCCTTGGAACAGTATGCAAAGCAAAGTTAATTACTGTGAGTTTCAATAGTAGAAAGAAAGAGTATTTCAAAGCCTAACAAGATACATTGGACACTACCTGTGGGGTATTACAGGATACAAATATTGAACAAAGCATCAAGAGTGAGGATTCTGAATTACAAAAAATAAGAGAATAGTAATACCTGACTAAATTAAGCAAGCGGAATAGGTGCAGGGGAAGAATTGGGAAGTATGGAAAGTAAAGGAAGAAAGAAGAAAAAAAGTTGTTAGCTAGCAAGATGAAGGACAGACAGATAGACAGACAGACAGAAGTAAAAAGATAAAAACATCATAGAAATTGTATCTATGGCAACACTGAAATAGAAATTAGTAGACATTTTTTCTGCATTTGAAGTCTGAAGGCTGGAAGAAAATCAAGCCAAGTTGCCAGCTATTTTTCTGTGGTCTGCATTATAGAAAACATGTCAGGAGACAGAAAAGAGAATATCAGTCAGGTCAGAAGAAGGGAAATAGAACATCCTTCTTGCTTTCCTAATGAGCTTCACTTTTTAGTCCTCGTTTTCTAGAGAAAAGATGGGTAAATCTTTTCAATAAAATTCTTTTTTTCCTAAGGAATACAAATCTGGGGAATCAATTTGATTTAAAAGAATGACTGTAGTTTTTGTATGAAATTGTATCAATCTTATTTTAAAAAAACACATTTAAATAATCTAGAGTAAAGAATATAAACGGCTGTTTTCCTTGATTGCCTTTTCTCACAAAGTAAACATCGAAATCAAACATTTTTATTTGCACACTGTCAAATTTGGTCTTTATATATGTTCTCAAAACTTGTTAGCTACATATACATAATTACTAACATAATTTGTAATCACTTATAAAATCCTACAGTATTTTCCACTAGAGTTTTGTTTCTCTAATGTGTTGCGCAGCTCATATTTCTGGTTTTCTCTAACCAGTTATCGTTTCTATTTAAAAAGCAGAGCTTGATTTTTCATTGCTTTGTCCTTTGTTCAGTCATTTATACATGAGCAAGTGGGTGTGAAGTGCTGGCAGATGTGTCACGCTATGTTACGCTGCTTCTAACAACTACACAAGGAGAAAGGCACTGGATACTTAACCTCACCACTTCTGTTTCACCAATTAGACAGTCATGTTCAAGACTTATTTATTGGACTGTTTAACTAAAGGAACAGACTTGGAACCGGACTGTCAAGCATGTATGTTAATAGAAGAACTCTGTAATAGGCTTTTCAATCTATCCATTGGAAAAAAAATCAGGCAGAACTGAAACAGAAAAGGGGCAAAATGTTGGTGAACTGAGAATGCGAAAAACATAATTTGACACAAAAAAATTCATGTCCAAGCTTCAAAACCTCTGATTTATATCTTAAGCATCAGTATTATTTTAATGTGTTTCTGAAAGAAGTTTCATAAAATGACTGTTTAAATTCTAAAATTAAGTACTTCTTCACTCGAAGAGCATTATTGAAAGCAACAGAAGTGAACCAAAACTTCCCTGCATGATGAAGAACATCTCATGCGTATACCCCATGCATAAATTACATTCCTGGGTACATCAGGAGATCCTGTATGGAATAATTCTGCACTCCATTGTTCAAGGTGCTCTTCCCCACTTCAACTAACAAACATGCATCCAATACAATGTTGTCTCAGGCAGTGCTGACAGAGCTGCTGATTCGAGAGTTCAGGACTCACAGCATTTCCAGTACAGAATTTTTATATCTACATATAGTACTCCTAAAAATTTTCTCAGATGCTGCATATAGAAAATGTGTTAAAACTGTACTTTGAGAAACTGTTATATCAACACACCGGTGCAGTAATTCCAAATGCTAATGTTTCAAATTAGTCTGTTATTTTAACTGAGGAACCTCTCTAAAAATCTTCCATAAATAGTAAATTCTAGCACTTTGTAAGCATAAACTAAAAACCAGCAGAGACATAGATCATGGGATTTTAAACCTCAAAAAGAGAAAAGGTGAAATAAAATTGGGAATACACAGACAGTCAAGATAAAATTTACAACTATTTGAAAGAAGGTAATGAAACAAGAAATCAAGATTTTAAAGAAACAATTAATAATCTATATGATATTCTGGGCATATGGAGCATATCCCCATAGAAGACACTGGAAATGGTTTCTTCTTACATTAGAAATTAATGTGGCTCATATAGAGTTATCCTTGGCTCCAAAAAAAAGAGCACAAAGCAAGGAATTAAGAAATTACTACACTCACCAGTGTTGAGAAACTCTATGGTAGGAAAAACTATAATCCTATGATAATAGTCATGCCTGTACATAATATCAGCCTGGGCGTTATATGCATCTTCAAAATAGAGGCTGAATAGAGTTTAAAGCAACTGTGAATAGTTTGAGAGGTGCTGTTAAAGAGAAGTACCATACATCCCTTCCTGGGAGAACTTGCCATGTGCCTAGGTCTTGTCCTGGTCCACACTGCTACAAGCTCTTAGCTGTGGTCAACACACGTCATCTGATGTACACTGAAGAAGCTGAAGCAGAGTATTAGCAACCAGCCAGCGGGCCTTCATCATTCACAAATCTGTGGAGCTATCTTTGGTGTCGCAATGTTCAGGTCTGGATTAAAAGACACCTCCGAACCCCTGGAATGTATTGTTGTATGGAGTCTATGCTGCACTTGCCGCATCACACAGTTAGATTTGAGTCATCATCGTGTTCATGATTGGACTATGACTAATGTATTCTACTGCTCCTGTTAAACACAAATCTTGAAAAAAAAATCATTCTAACCGAGTATTGCACATCATTTTCCCATAACCATGTACAGCAGCTGTTTCAGACTAGAACTATAAAAAGGATTTGAGCAATTCTTATTTGTATCACATGATGGAGGATGCATACATCACTGAAGTAAGAGAAACTCTCTCTCAAATTGTACCCTTACATACATTTGTTGTGCTATATGAAGTTTATGCAACAATCGCTGCAAAGATACACAGTACAATGAGCGGCTTAAAGCTTCTGCTTCTATTCTGAATAATTTATCAAATGCTTAGCTGTATTTTAGAGACCTCTTTTCATAAGCTCATATTACAGCACTAAGGGCCATACTGTGACTTCCCCATGCTCACACTGATGAACCATTATTCATACAACTAACCCTACTGTGATAAAACTGAAGTGCAGCTATAAACACAGGGCAGTAAATTGAAATCAGAATTTCCAATATTTTCCTAGGCATCTATCATTCTGCAACAAATATGAATGAACAATTTATTTGGTTATTTTCACACAAGGGATGTCTTCCTCACTCACGTCACTTAAGAAGTTTAAAAAGCTGCATTGTAACAGAGTTTGAGTCACATATATTGAACAATCTCCCTTGTAAAATCAATATTCTCCAAGTGGGTTAGCTCAAAAGGCGACTTCTATTGTTTGACTAAATGCCTTTGCTATGCTAAAGAGGCAAGCATCAGTACACAGTCTCGGAAAGGAACTACTACTCATTTGCAGTACCTCCAGGTAGCAGGAAGGCAGTTCTGCTTCAGCCTAGCTTACGTTCAAGTGGTGTTAACTTTGGAGTGTGGGGGTTTTTGTTGTTTTTTCTTAAATAGAGCTACTTCAGTTAGCATGCAGAAAGAATCCAGAGATTGGGATGGCAGGCACCTACAACCTTAAAAAATAAGGATCTCCTTATTCCACTCTGCAAGCACTATTTCCCTGCTGCTTTTGTACAGGGTAAGATTAAACCCAGAATATTAAAAGAAATATTCAACCTGACTGCAGAGTACCAACGTTGCTAGCTGGATCTGGGACTGTAACGGTTCCTAAGGACATGTTACAGCCTAACTAGTCAATGATCCCTAAACTAAGAAGGATTTACATGACTAGTCTAACAACTCTGAAAAGGTTGTTATAGTCTACCAAATCACAGTTGCAGAGCACCACAACCTCAGAGGCAGAAATGGCTCCTGTGGAGTACCTCCCATTACTGGAGTGTATAATTGCTATTATCAAATCAGTGTACGTAACAACATACTAATTGATCAGTGAACTATAAAGCTAAATATTATGTCTATCTGAATCTTCTCCGTGTCCTATATAATTAAATTCACTAGTACATGTTTGCTGTATTGTCTTTTCAGTAGGAAATGACAGATCTATGTGATTTTTAAATAAAAGAAAGATAGAAACTGCTTTTCAAGGCACTGAGCCTGACACAAGCAGAAATGAAAATTTTAGTACATGCTTTTTTATTAAAACACTGCAAAGACGAACTTCAGATCACTTTGGTAGAAGGATGAATTCAACTATGTCAAGCTACAGTCTGCACTTCTTCAGTTACAAGAGATTTGTGACCTTAAAAAAAGAGTGCTCTGCTCTTGATATAGCAGCACAATACCACCATTTTTAATAACATTTACACTAACTTCAGTGAAAAGAGCGTTTTTTTCCCATGGAACTAAATTAATCATTGTGCACAGGACTGGTGTGAGGTTTAAGCCTTTCTCTGATCACTCAAAGCTTTTTAAAGAAATACTGATTTGTGCTTTTTTTTTTTATTAACTTCACCCCAATTTAATTCATAAGTGGATATGCTAGATAAAATTCTCTCTTTCTGGCTCACACACATGATAATATAGAGGAGAGCTTGGGAGGTGGAAGACATCCACTTCCACTGCCACCTCCCAGTCTTTTCCCATGTGGGTTGCAGAGAGAAGACTGTTCAGAAGTCAGTTAAATCAGACCAGCATCCTATTATTCACTGAGGCAATACATTGTCATTCATGTCACAACAGTAACAGGGAACAGAAAAGCTTTGCTACATTTAATACTGCCAAGTACAATCACCCTAATGACTGACAACAATTCCGGATAACTGACAATCAGTGTAATCTTCCTATTTCAACCATCTTAAAAATAGACCTTCAGCGTCAAAAATGTTCATCTTGATGGTTTTTTGAACAGGTTGTTGCAAAGACCATTTATCCTGGACATGTCCGCATGGTACTCTTCTCTCTTCTCAGTGTTGACAATGATTAGTACAGTATAATAATCTTGGGGTTTTAACTTCTTCAGCAATTTCAGATTCCTAGTGCAATGTGTAATCCCTAAATCAAGCTAAGGGAATCAACTTGTTCAAGCCAACCTGCTGTCTTGGTCTTATAAATAATCCATCATACTGCAATTTACTGCCAGAAAAGTGTTTTCCATGTACATTATTTTATATAGTTTCAGTGTTTTAGCAAGCTAATTTGAAGTAAACCCACATTTATTTAATGTTGATAAGTAGGGTGAAAAGAACTAAAATCCACTAAATATATCTTTTTCACAGAATCACAGAATCGTATAGGTTGGAAAAGACCTTTAAGATCATCGAGTCCAACCATAAACCTAACACTGCCAAGACCACCACTACACCATGTCCCTAAGCAGATCATTTGATTTTTTTTCATTTGATTTACCATATTTTTTTTCAGTATTTTTTTCAGTTTCAGTATTCCAGTACAGAAAGATGTATTTTCCATATTGTACACTGCTAATTTTCTTACCTATAAATGAACTGGTACTCATAATAATGAAATTGTACATTATAGAGAAAGATTCCTGTATAAAGTAAAATAGGTTAAAAGATGGAATCAGGCTCATGAAGAACAATTTTCACTCAAATGACCCTCAAAGGTTGTAATGTGGTTTTGTGATAGGCAGAGGGGAAAAATAGCGATACAGAGGGAGGCCCGTCAGCTGTCTTCAACACATGTGTAATGATCTATAAAATGTGGGGTTTGTTCTGGACTTAACCCTCCTTCCTCCAAGTTTCATAGCTATCTCTAGTTCTGTAAAGAAGAAAATATTGAAAATTGTGTTTGTCACAACAACAGTCCCTGAAAACTTGTCTAATTAGTTCACTCCCAGATATCGCACATGCATTTTTTTGTCTCTTAAATGCTCAAATGATTCCCAAAGAGATTTTGGCCAGTTTTCCTTTGAAGAGTCAAGCTTAGTTAGTTTTATATTGGTTGAGACTAATGGGAAAATATGAGGAAGAGCAAAAAGGTCAAAGCAAATTGCAGAAGTATTCCTCCTGACAGCATTATCAGAAGCGTGACCATTTAAGGACACATTAAGAGACAGGACTGAGAGAAAGGGAATCATTTTCCTAAAGGCTAATGGAGAACGCAATACTTGCAACAGAGCATTCTCTTTCTCCTCTCAGGCTGGACTTACTAGGGGAAAAAAATATATTAATAAGTACCATTGTAAGTACCTTCAAGGCTTCGACTAGCACAAAAAGATGTATGGAACACAATTTATGAAGCATGTTCTGGCTGACTGCTGTCTAGTGGGATCCTTACTTTGAATTCTTTAAAGGCCACTCCACAGCAAATGCAAAAATAACTGGCAAGGGTGCCACCAGGCCAACATGCACTAAATTGGCAGATAACCACCAAATTAGATTTCTTCCAGTAGTTCAGTCATTTTCAACATCTTTGTTCAAGGCCAAACCTTGCCAAAGCCAACTGGACTATAAGAGCTCCAGGAAGCGTGACAAAGTGCTCCTAAATGACTACGGGCTATACTTCACATTACAAATCAGTGTATGTTTGCAAGTGATTCAGTGAGCGTAGGACCTCACTGGTCTTTACTTTGCCTAAGGCAAAATAAGGCAAGCGAAGTTAAAAAGAATTAAAAAAAAAACCCCTGAGATTCTATCCCCAGTGCTTGTATTTCCTCATTTGCTATTAATACTAATATGTCCACAGCAAAGACCGTGATCATAGGCCACCATATCATTATGCCAGGGGAAAACAAAGCAGGCATCACCCAGAAAACTTACAAATCAAATCTATGGAAAGTGTGATGGTTGTGATAAAGTCTAACCTTCTCTATGGAAATGCTCACTTGCTATTAGAATTTCAAATGTAATTTCAGAATTTTGAAAATACCTTCTACATCTCCTCACAAGAGTTTATTTTGCTCTTTTTAATAAAACATTTATTTCCCAATGTTTTCTTCTTTTCTTGCCTGACACATATGTAATATGACAAACACAGCTAGGTCTGGCTACATTAATGATTTAAATAAAATGGGAAAGAATTCGAAGTCCTAAACAAACATAAACAATAAAAATATCAGGAAAATAACAATATTTGGGCTTTTCTTCAATTCACTCCCACAAATGGCTGTGTAAGTTAAATATAAAAATGCTCCATATTCAACTATCTGAAAGGTAACTTTTGGGAAAGGCGGCTGGACTAGATGATCTTCTCAGCTACTCCACAAACTTTCAGATACAGGGAGATGAAGGAACAAGCCTGATGTTCACTTAGCTTATTTTCTAATAAAGTAGGTGTGAAGAGAAACTATTGCAAAGCATTAGCTGAAGGAACAATACTAACCACCAACACTTGATGCAATTTTAGACTGCAAAGATGCTGTTTAATTATGGGTTGCAATATTATTTGCTTCGAAAAGAATACAGAAATCAAATACCACTGTAATCTGTGGTTCTTCTCTGATTTTATTGCAACCAGGGTATAGTTTGCTTTGCATCTTTCTGACCGTGCTAGTCTAGGTATCATACCAAGCTTGCAGACACATGAACTGTCTATGGTTCTCCAGGACACAGGGATATAAATGACAAAGAACAGTATGACAACAATAATGTTCCAGAACTATATGATAAAAAGAATGAAAAATAAATTCTGGGAAAATAACAGAGGGTAACATGATCCTACTTGGAAGGATCTATTAAATTTTCATGTAATATTTCTTTCATTTCTCCAGAAATGCGTATTGCCCTGAAACAACTAAATCATCACCATGAGTTGTAGTATTTTGCTATTCTTTGGATACATGGCATCAGCAATTGAAGCAGTAAAAAAAGTCTTAGATTTTGCATAATCTTGTGGCTTGGAGCTCCATAGCAATTGCAAAATCAGCAGTGAGCCATATATAACTGAACCAGACAAGTCTAAGAAGGTAGTTGGAAAAACTGGGAAAAGGACTGATTTCCGTTTGCATTTTTATTTTAAATTTTTATTATTAAGAATCCAATTCTGAGGGCACCTAATACAATTTCCTTTTGCTGGATGCTGTACAAAAATAAAAATAAATGACAGCTCTTACCTCAGTTTATATGCCTGAGGGAAATGCACATTTACCTTTTGCACATACCCATATGAGTTCTGTATTAACTAGAAGCTGAAGCTATATGAATGAAGATAAAATTTAACTCAGGATTTGAAGCCCAACATTTTCAACTATGCAGAAAGTCTTTTAATTTAAATTCAGCCTTTTTTAATAATATGCTCAGATCCTTAAAGTGTATATCGCTGCAGCTTCCCTCTACTATACCATTTGAAGATCTATTCCATTTCTTTACTTACCTATGTTTACCCTAAAGCAAGGGGCCACAATATCTTCTTACATCATTAAAAGATGCCTATGCTGCCTTCCTCCTGGCTTTTAAGTACAGACAAAGATCAATAGGATATGATGACAACTTATCAAAAGTACAATGTAATTAATCAAAGACAACTCCATGGCAGTGGTGACCTTGGAACTCATATGCTTATTTAAGTTCGTTATGGGTGTTTGTTGTTAAGGCAAATGGCAAACTCACTGCTTACAAACAATTTTAATGGGATGTAAGGGAATCTCCAAGCTGATAGAATGGCAAAACAAAAAAAGTCTTCTAATACCTTTTCATACAATATTTTGTCTAAAACTCTACAGAAGAGTGTTGAAATGACAGCAGTCACTATATTATATTCTTCTACCATGCTGCTATCAGCAAAGGTACTCTAAAGCCTGAAAAACATTATCTCCTACAAAGGTGCCCAGATAGTTACATTTTTAGCAGTAAAGACAGAAACAAGACTAGAAATTACAATTCTCTTCAGGTTTTTACATATCTCCTCTGAAAGTATTGTTGATATTTTTTGACATCAGCATAAAGATTCCCTGGGATAATGTTGCTGTGATATTTTGATCTAAATCAGTAAAGACTTTTTTTTTTTTTTTCCCATCATGGCACTATGGAATATGGAATTGAACACATTGCCTGGATATTATCTAGACTCATCTTTTCCTGTAAGATTAAAATGCAGCATGGAGGGCAAGAATGGAAGTTGCAGTCCTTTCACTTAACATATATGTCTTAGTATAAAATTTTAGAATATTGTATTTATTAGATAACATGTGTTTCTTCATGCTTTTAGTGTTTCTGCTGCTTGGTTTTCATAAAAAGGATGATTCCAAAATAAGTGAAGAAGCGTTTTTGAACAACTCCTAACCAAGCTTCTCCATGTAGAATATGGATGCAGCATGCACACGAAGTACGAGAGCAGGGACAAGAGTGATACTTGAGTAAAAGCAGGAAAAAAAAGATATAGCCAAGGCTTTTCTAGCCTTCTCAGATATCAATTTCAGTTGAAGTCTGCACTTGATTTCTGCTGGGAAGATAAAGATAATTTGTGAATCACTCCTTTTGCGTGGCATTTCAGGATCGATCCAGTAGGGAAGTGAACGGAGGTTAGAAATTATCACCTTGGAAAAATTCCCACCAGTCAGTTGGGTAGAAGACTTACAGAAAATTCATTCCAGCATTTTGGGGCTTTTTTAAGTCTTACATTATGTCAATGACATATTTCATTTTTACTAGGAGGCTGATTTGCTACCAGGCTCTGACTCAGGCAGTACCGGACCGTATGACGTTCAGGATTCCCCGGTGCAGTTCACTGCTTAGCCAGCCCGTGGATTACACGCCAGCTGGCCACTCACTGTCCTCCAGCTTTTCCTGCAGTGACATCCAGACACTTTCCTCATTGTCACCATAGGTCACCACAATTTACACTTGCAACAAAATCACACTGTCCTACAAACACGGTGAGTAATGCAAAGTCCTTGTTCACTGACTGAATCATTGTCACTGTCTCCCAAAGGATTTAGGGTAAACTCTAAGCATATTTTATGTAAGTCCAGAGGAGTTACAGTACTGCCCTCTCCAATAATTTAGAGCATTTATTCCTGTCCTGGCAGATAACAAGAAATCAAAATTTTGAGACCACGATACAACAGGAAATAGGAGAGCAATTTGAGAAGCTCTAGCTATAATTTCAGTCTCTCTTTCAGATAGCCTTGTTGACATCACATATTCTAAGCCAGCCCTCCTTTAATAGATAGAAGGATTTTTTTTTTTAAGTAGAAATTGAAAATAAAAATCATATCCAAAAATCTGTAAGCATGTAGCTTAGGTAAAGTTTGTGAAAATAGGTATGCATATCATTATGGTTATATTATCTTTTCTTTCCCCTTGATCTGCCTAAATGTACAATAGCTATGTCTCAAACCCAAATTTATTTGAGTTTGAAAAAGTAACATTTACTGTTTCTGTTCCACATGCGGGGCATAATAGCATGAAACCGACTATGCCACTTAGGTTTGCATAAAAAAACTCTCTTATTCACTGCCTAAGTGTTGTGCAAGGAAATGAAGAATTTTTTTATGATTAAGGGCCCATGGCAAGTAATCTGTTTTAATTTGCTACACTTTGAATGTCATTTTTTTGTTTCCATCTAGAATTTAGGGAAATAATTATGTTTCTTTGTATTCCACTTCTCTGTCTCTACAAGGAATGCAATATTAGGTCCAAATTCCAGGAAAAATATTATGCCATCTGAACCCAAGAGTGAGGTGTGCTGGGAATGTTTTTTAACAAATAGCAAATTCATATTAAATGCAAGAAAATTTGCAGAGTTAGGGCTGTACAGTTCATAAATTTGAGTCAATTCAATGAGTAGTGTCAGTCAGAAAAAAAAGATTGATGATTTTGGTGGGTTGCAAGAGTTGGAAAAGGTTAGGCAAAAGGTCAAACTGAATATGAAACACTTTATCTTGATGTGAGCAAAATGTTACACTGACACCAAACGTATTTGGTGTTATTTTTTTGTCTAATTAGTCATTCCAACAATTTCTGTTCCATTTAATGTAAATCATGTCCCTCCTTTCCTTATGTCCCTCCCACTTCTTTGGTTCTATCATGCTAGTAAGCACGTAAATACTTTTGAATAAAAGAAGATCATAAAGAATTTTCAGATCAGCATTAGGAACCTGTAGTATCACCCAGCAAAATTACTCAGAATAAATCTAAACTGTTCAGATGCTAAAAGTAAGAATGAGGAGAAGCTAAAAAAAAAAAAAATCAAATCAATGAAATCTGCAGGATGCAGACAAACACAACAAAACAACAAAGATACCACTGCCATATAACATTGCAGACAAACTTCTGTCAGGAAAATAACACATTTCTTTCCATATGTATACATTCATGTAAGAGACAGAAATTACAAGTAGAGCTATGCAGGTACACCACTGATATTGATTGCCAATAGAATCAAGTCATTTGAAATGAGTAGACAGGAATGAAATAAATCAGTACATTTCACAATAAGTTAATCCTTAGTAAATTCATTAATTTTTAAAAAGGAAAAGAATTACATCGAGAGTTATGAATCTCAAATGGCAATGGTGTTTCCTGAACAAACCAGTTATTGTTAGCACTTACCATGCTGAGAGGCCATTAGAAATTAATTTTTAAATGAAAAAATAGAAGACAGTTTTGTAAGACGATTGAACAAGATAATTTCTAACAAGGACAGAATGTTTCCCATATTTGTTCCAATAAAGTAACAGCTTTTCTTTTGGCTGTTTCAATTTTACAAAGAGCAGGATGAAATTTTATGCATACATATAAAGTACTGGCATTTTGATGAGGTAATGGGAAATTTAAATTTACCCAATAGACTGTTTGAATATTCCTTCCTCCACCTTTTTTTCTTAATTAAAAATTCATGTTGCACTTAACTGCTAAGTTTGCCCAACATGTAAAAAACAATTGAAGAAGCCATTGAGTTACCAGGTAACAAATACATTACTTAGCATGATATGGCAAGAACTTACTGGCTCAATTAGTGACATAGATTCTTTAGTGCAAGGTAAAAAAAAAGGATCCTAACGAAAATAAGTTGCTCTGCAAAGCTGAAACACCATCTATGTATTGTACACTTTGAAGTCTAAGAATGTCCCCTGGGAAAACTGAAAATAAAGCACTAAGCAAGTTACAGAGTAAAGCCATTTACTTTGTGTGACATTTTTTAGCTGTGTATTGCAAGGGTGTATTAGGAAGAAACAGTATTATCAGCTGTCCAGAGAGAGAGTTGTTGGCAAAAACTGGAAAATATTGCAGGGATTATAATGTAAACTACGGGTTTTCCCACAGGATGTGAGAAAATTACTATTACAATTACTATTACTCCCACAATTACTAGTGTGAGTAATTTCTTGGTTTATAAAACAACACTTTTACAGATGGGCGCCTATTTAACCTGGCATAACACATCTGCCATCATTGCTGTCCCTTACCCACTCTGCAGAATCAAAGGGAACTTGGAGGGACACTCTCCTGTGATGTGCTGAGTGTATCCAACATCCAGGAAAATGCCTGGGAATTAAAAGCATCTGACTCTTCCCAAAAGAGGTCCCAGTTGACTGGAGATTAGCGAATGTGACGCCCATCTTCAAGAAGGGCCGGAAGGAGGATCTGAGGAACTAGAGGCCTGTCAGTCTGACCTCGGTACCGGGGAAGCTGATGGAGCAGATCATCCTGAGTGCCATCACACGGCATGTAGAGAATAACCAAGGATCAAGCCCAGCCAGCATGGGTTCAGGAAAGGAAGGTCCTGCTTGACCAACCTGATCTCCTTCTACGAGAAGGTGACCCGCCTAGTGGATGAGGGAAAGGCTGTGGATGTTGTCTATCTAGACTTCAGTAAAGCCTTTGACACCGTTTCCCACAACATTCTCCTGGAGAAACTGGCTGCTCGTGGCTTGGATGGGGGTATTCTTTGCTGGGTAAAAAGCTGGCTGGATGGCCAGGCCCAAAGAGTGGTGGTGAATGGAGTTTACTCCAGTTGGCGGCCAGTCACAAGTGGTGTCCCCCAGGGCTCTGTGTTGGGGCCAGTTCTGTTTAATATCTTTATCAGTGGTCTGGATGAAGGAATCGAGTGCACCCTCGGTAAGTTTGCAGATGACACCAAGTAGTGCGGGAGTGTTGATCTGCTTGAGGGTAGGAAGGCTCTACAGAGGGATCTGGACAGGCTGCATTGATGGGCCGAGGTCAATTGTATGGGGTTCAACAAGGACAAGTGCAAGGTCCTGCACTTGGGTCACAACAACACTACAGGCTTGGGGAAGAGTGGCTGGAAAGCTGCCTGGCAGAGAAGGACCTGGGGGTGTTGGTTGACAGCCGCCTGAATATGAGCCAGCAGTGTGCCCAGGTGGCCAAGAAGGCCAATAGCATCCTGGCTTGTATCAAAAATAGCGTGGCCAGCAGGACTAGGGAAGTGATCGTCCCCTGTACTCAGCACTGGTGAGGCCACACCTCAAATACTGTGTTCAGTTTTGGGCCCCTCACTACAAGAAGGACACTGAGGTGCTGGAGCGTGTCCAGAGAAGGGCAACGAAGCTGGTGAAGGGTCTGGAGCACAAGTCTGATGAGGAGTGGCTGAGGGAGCTGGGACTGTTTAGCCTGGAGAAAAGGAAGCTGAGGGGAGACCTTATCACTCTCTACAACTACCTGAAAGGAGGTTGTAGAGAGGTGGGGGTCGGTCTCTTCTCCCAGGTAACAAGTGATAGGACAAGAGGAAACGGCCTCAAGTTGCACCAGGGGAGGTTTAGACTGGATATTAGGAAATTTTTCTTCACTGAAAGGGTTGTCAAGCATTGGAACAGGCTGCCCAGGGAAGTGGTTGAGTCGCCATCCCTGGAAGTATTTAAAGGACGTTTGGATGAGGTGCTTAGGGACATGGTGTAGTGGTGGTTTTGGCAGTGTTAGGTTTACGGTTGGACTCGATGATCTTAAAGGTCTTTTCCAACCTATACGATTCCGTGATTCTGTGAAAAGACACCCAGCACCTCACAGCATCAGACTCAAAGGGAAAGTGTTAAAGATCCAATTAAAAAAAAAGAAAAAAGAAAGTTTACTTGACAGGAAGGCATGGCTGAAAGGTCCACGAGCTACAAACCAGAGCAATTAAATTCAGTAGTGATGCTTCTCTCACTTAAAAGGAAATTGCAAGAACTACAGCCTCTTGAATGGCAGTTTTGCTGCTATGGTGTAAAGTTTTAAATGTGTTTCACAATCAGCTTTTTAAAGATACTGCTATATGCATTAAAATCCACAAAATATATAACTCCAGTTTTCCCCCAGATCTGAGTATATATAAGGTCTCGCTTTACGGTAACTCCTCTCTGGCCTGAGAACGGAGAATAGTAAATCAGCTGCCTCAGATTATCTCGTCTTTTATGAAGCCACTCGAGAGATATTTCTATGGTTTGGAATTCAGCCACTAATAAGGACAAAGTAAATGAGAACAGAATTTGCCTTCTCAAATCACACAGGGAATCAGTACCAAATTTTCGTACATCCTCAGACTGCCACCTTCACACTGTAGAAAAGCCCTTTAATGCAGGAAGCTGCCAGTGTGGAATTTCTTGGTAACTGGATTTAAGAATTATTATTCTGATGAGCAAAAACCAATCCTGTGTGCTACTCTGGATGGATCTCCATTTATGACGGATCTGCAAGATGCAAGTGTCAAAGAACCTGCAGCGATCGCACACTGAACCCAAGGACGTTTCTGCAACAAGGCAAACATATAAGCACAATCTGAATTTTGCTTCATGAGCTTTTTTTCCCCCTTAGTTCCCCTTTCAAGCTTTCTCTGCAGAAAGAGGTAAAGGAAGAAGAAAACAAGAAAAGCTCTGGGAAGTGCCTTTTATTGCAATGAACTACCACTGCACTTTACTACTCTTGTCCAGAGTATGAGCATATTAATTTTGAAACATATTCCTAAAAACCACAGTGTTTAGCAGATAAGTTGGGAAAAAAAAAAGTCTGTTTATGAACTCACCTGCATTTATTTTACACTAGAATAATTTCACTGACTAAATAGGCATGACAAAGGATTCATTTCAGAAGAAAATATCTTTTTAGTTCTTGTTTTGTTTTCTAATTCTGTATAATTGTTTATATCACTTCATTTTAAGGAATCCATCATAACAGCCTCTGCGTGCAGGTAATTAAATCCATATATCAATTTACTCTGACTACATTAGGAAAGGAAAACTACCCATCCCACTGCCTAACTCAGCAGTAGCAGAAAAGCACACTAACACCTTGAGTTGGAACGCAAAACTAAAAGCACATCTGTAAATTATCCTGTTAACACAGATCATTCCTCTTGTAACTCAGGCAAAGAGCATACAAAGCAAATATGTAACGCACAATGTAAACACATCACGTACATAATAACAATGAGACCTCACTGGCACAGAAAGCATTTAAAACGTGCCAAGAAAACTTAAAATGTTTCACTAGCCAGGCTATGTAAAGGAAACAAGAACTCACACAGAAATCTTCCTTGGGGATAAACGACCAGCTATGGCTAACGGTATTCAACTTCACCACAGCCCGTCACTTTTCTCCTCGGCATTAATCACTATGAAAAGAAAGGGCGGGGGGGAAAAGCCTTCACAGTACCACATAAGGGAATAGAAAACTGAAGGAAACTGTTTTGATTTTACAGAGCTGCTGAACATGATCAAACAGCTGCACAGAGAGAACTGGAAAACCTGTGCATGCTCCGCTGAATTTTTGGGGAGTATTTTCTTCTTTACTTTAAAGAAGGTTAACTAGAATAAGACGAAAAAAAACAGATTCACATCCGTTATTCTCCATTTTCTATGTGTACTTACTTACATATTTAATGGATGTCTGCTCATTTCAAACTGATGCCTAAAAGCCAGATGTATAGTGGGCAGATATTTTACTTGGTTTGGTTGATATGTCTGCCTAATACTTTGTTGCAAACTGGGGACCATCTCAGATTTGTTAGAAACTTACTTTTTCTTTTCCTATAAATATACATTTTACACAAACAAGACTCCACATTCCTTGAGTTGTAAAATTCCTTGAGTGGTAAGGCTCTGAGCTGACCCAAGCCATCACAGTATTTTATGTTATCTTTGTCTCAAAGCAGAAAGACTGTACCTCTACGTTCAAGTTAAGTAATTCATAAATCTTACAGAAAGCTTGCATGTATTTGTTTTTGTATTTATTGGCAAGAACCAATGCTGTCAAGGTTATCTGCACAGGTTGTCTGAAAATCAAAGGAAAAGAGAGCAACCCCTGTTATCCTTTTCCTAGAGGTGCCACACTCTATGTACAACACTTGTGAATGAAGTGATTTTGCTGCACCAAATTTACAAACTACATGTATATTGTAAGGTTACGCATTTGTATTAGAAAAAACCCCTGGAAAACACACAGTTAATTTCAAAATGGCATCATTAATACATTATACTGAATTCATTTTCACTTAAATTTACAATAAAGAATGTATAGGCAAGTGTATTTGTAGCTATCCTATTGCTCGTTATGTAAAACAATTGCTGGAACAGCTAGAATGTTATTCTAAAAAACTTCTTCAGATGTTTTCACAACAAATACGACTTCTTTATGCACAAAAGTACTTTTCCCACTTTTGAAGGCAGGACCAATATTTTAACCTGAGACACCTACATTTAAGCATATTCACCATCTCAGAGATCAAAGCCCCTAAAACTTACTGTTAAAATATTTAAACTGTTATACAGTTTACACATGCCAATTGCTAATAGATGAAATATAGAAATAATATATTGTATATTGACCAGGAAACATTGTGTTAGATTTAGTGTTAACTACTATATCACTACTAATAGTAGCCATTGCTACAGAAAAGTGAATGAATAGTTGTCTTTCATTCCTATTTTGTATATGCAGTTTAGTTTAGTC
The DNA here is from genome assembly GCF_035582795.1 of Mycteria americana. Lineage (NCBI taxonomy): Eukaryota > Metazoa > Chordata > Aves > Ciconiiformes > Ciconiidae > Mycteria > Mycteria americana. The sequence continues at coordinate 112,703,760 of NC_134367.1, forward strand.
AAGATAGAGAATGGTTTGATTATATTTAATTACAAATCCACTATACAACTAAAGTTGTTTATTCTAAATATTAACCTTGTTAAACAGCATGAGAAAAATAATAAATAAACCCACCAAAAACCCAGAAGTGACAGAAATAATAAAAACATGTCATTAAAAAACCTCAAACTATTGTACATTTGGGAAAATTAATTTATGTGGAGATGGCCTAAACATTTTTGAACAGCACCTGTTCAAAATGCAAAGGCGTATGAGTACCCTATTTTTATTAAATGACTTTATGCAATATTACTGTATCATATTTTTCATCAGCAAACTCTGTGCAACAGATTTAACGATATATGGCAACTCCACACTCACATCCAGTTTTACTCATGACTTAAGGGCCTACCAAAAAAACCACCTACAAAGTCCAGGTTTTTTTTTCCTAAAGTATAGAGGAATAAACTGTTCTGCCTTCTAGAAAAAGCTAACACACCAAAACTACATAAACAGGGGCTTTTGGTGTCACTGAATAGAACGAAATTAATACAAAAATTACAACAACATACTCCCTTCCTGTTTATGGCAGACTTCCATTTGCATCCTTTTACTAGAAAACCTTGGTGGGGGAGCAAGAGGGGCACTAACAGAACTGAACAGGATACAATAGATTGTGAGTAACACTATATGAAGAATTTTGCTGAAATATTTAAAAATATTTTAAAGTAGAAAGGTTATACATCTTCCAAACTCCACAAGATTGCAGGCTGTTTCTATCCACAATCCATTGCATAAGATTCTTCTATGAAGGACTCAGCCACATCTTCTTCAAATATATTGGTCTGATAAGGTTTTCATGCAAGATAAAAGGGAGGGAGTTAGCTCCAAAGCTGTAGTGAAGACTTTGCTGAACTTTTCAGAATTATGATGTACCCTACTTAGAACATGCAGAACATCCTGGAAAGAATGAGACTCCTCAATAACAGCTAATCTTACGCTGTGTAGAGAAATAGGGACAGTAGATTTCTGTTAATTGAGATCCCTGATCCTTGCACTTGGAAAGAATATAGGTGCTTACAGGCCATTCAGCGTGTAGGAGTAGGACCTCCAGCTTCCCAGGCATGCCCGTCTTGTCCCTGCTCCTCTAGAAATCATTCATCTCCTTCAATTGATTTCAGTTAAAAATGAAAGGTCTCCATTACAGCACAGTCTTTTAAAATCAATGCACATTACTCCTGAAGGGAGGAAGAAATTGGCCCCAAATTCCCTTTTTAAAATGCTTTTTTTTTAACATATTGAAGGAATTTTCTCTTCTTTTGAGTGAACCTAACAACATTTTCTGATTACTCGAGTAACTTTCAGAGCAGTCACTACACAAAACCCTGTCTCCTGTCCACCTGCCTCACTCCCCAACCATCTCATACAAACTCACACACAACATCTCATTAAAATGTGGATCTACCTTAGAACCTGGGTGTCTAATTAACATTGCCTAACTCCACCATTAATAACCATTAAGAGCGGAGTATGTTTATGCCTTTGAAAAAGCCTATTTACACTTTTGGACAAAATTATAAAGGGCATCAACAAGCCATTTTCAGAAGCAATGTAGGCACTTAGAAAGCCGTATGTATTAATACATTATACGTAAGGTGTGTCTACAGTGTCTTTTACTAGCAGCTAAAAATTCACACACCTTGTGGCATCCAGAAACCATGCCTAGCACAGGGTGAGGCTACTGAGTCGTGCTGATAAGCCATACGGCTTTTGATCAGTTCAGCAAGTGGGCACAGTTCACCTGGGTTTCCCATGTAGACATATCATCTGACTCTTCAGATGACTTCAGCGCTTTTGAAAACTTTACCCTATGCCAGAGTAGGTCAATGCAATGAACCAAGAAAGCAGCAAATGAAATAAGGCATATGAAGTATCCTTTTGAAACTGAGTGAATGAGTCTTAGCATCTCTTTGGTTCTAAGGCAGGCTACGGACTCAGCTCTGATGGGAAGAGATGCCAACAGTGCTCCCTAATGATCTGCCTGTTACGCAGCTGAAGGCACAGAGCTAAGAGGGAGGGTTTATACCTTCAGAAAAGAGAAGAAATGTAAAGGGGTATTCCTAAAGATAGGAGATGGAAACAAGACGTGGAGTAAAACAGAAACAACATGAAGCACAGAGAGAGAGGGGAAAAAAGTAAGGGCTGGTCAGTAGTAAACAAAAATGCAATAGGCATGAGGGGAAAAGTGTGTATTGGAAAGGGAAATACAAAAGTTGGAAGGTGAAAACAGGAAAAAAAAAAAAAGAAAAAAGAAAGCAGTCTAGTTTTAAGAGCTACTGTACTGGGATTTCTGCAGACCATACAATAACTCCACAGAGTTCTCCTTTAGGACCTTGATCCAAAGAGTATTACTTTGACTCTAATGGGCTTTGGAGTAGGCAAGCACCCCAAAGTATAAATGTATTTATGTAGAACAAGTATCTTGTGTAATTCAGCACTGGCTAGCAACTGCAAAGTATCCTGTGCACACAGCTTAAATAGTTTCTTTTTTTGAACCTGCGCAGTAGTATACAAAAATGCTATTTGTCAAATTCTTGCCCCATTTTACTCATCCCCAACAAGAAAGCATGCATCGTTGGATCTCTCTCAGGCCATCTCTCTCAGCTTGCATTACCATAAACTCACTCGCTTTAAAGAACTCTCATCAGGAGTTACATCCAGCTGGTGAAACAGCCTCATGTTTCCCTAAGACACCCCAAACACACACCACAGATTAACCTGCTCTACAGCTGAATGCATCCATGCAACTAATGAGTGAAATATAATAGCTGAAAAACTATACTTACTGATAGTACGATCCCTAGCCAATATGCAGGGTATAAATATGCTTTAATATTCTTTTTATAAGCTGTGCCTCTGTTCTTACAGAATACATTAAATAGGCTGGTGTTTAAATTGAGTGCCTCGGGGGAGACGCATCTCCTGAAGCGTTTAGTTACCTACATTAAGAAACAAGAAGTCTCCCCAGTTTAGCAACAGGTTTTATAAATGTGTGAAAATTCTTTATGGATGTATTTGTTAACAACATGAGATCTTTTTCACACCTGTAAAAGGCATTTAATAATCCTTAGGGAGAGTTTTTCCAGTTTCAACAAGTGAGGTGGTGTATTTGCTTTAAGTTGAATTGTAAGCAACTCCACCAGATCTTCTTGGCTCTCTTGCAAAAAAAGATATGTTCTTAATTAAGTTTACTTCCAGTTGTTATAAATCAATGAGGTGGCATGAAAAAATACTACTTAGTAGTTCAAAAAACTAATTGGATCCTGGATGTGGGCAGACTGATGCAGGGTATATACAACCAATCACTAGGGAAAAAAATGTCTAGAGTAAAGACTCAAAAATTAAAGCTTTTCTGTTGACTGAACATTCATTCCACATAACATAAGCTCTCCTTGTAGATAGCTTAAATCTTTCTTAAATGTAATGATTCTGATTTTTTGGTGCACTGTATTTGTCAAAAGATTATTACACAATTCAGAGGAAAAAAAAGTATATTCTTTGATTGTGTCCAAGATTGATTTGACCCTGACGCTACTACTTTGGGAAACCAATTTCCTTATTCATGTAGTCCTCTTTATGAAAACGGCTCATTTATAGATTCTTCTCCTTTTGTAAACGGAGGCAAGGTCAGCTACTCTTTAGCACGACAACATATTCCATTATGTCCATGCCTAAGACAGGAGGATTGAAAGAAAACTCTCTCTACAGAATACATTATACACCCCATTTCAATAGTGCATTATACATCAGTTTTTCAATATATTAAATGATCTACATGATATATTGGTCCATATTATGTATCATGTATTCATTCCCCTGCAGCAGTTTCAGATTCTGTTCCACTGAATAATGTAATGCAACTGTCGGTTCTTCTCCTGCATCACTTTATTTCATACCATATTACTTCATTCTACATATGGTTCTTTCTCTATTATGGCAGAGTTCCAATACATGAATCACCATAACTTCGATGTTCTCTCAATATATATCGAGTGATAGGTCCCTTTCTTTCTGTAAAATTACCGGTGACAAAAATGAGCAAGACAAAATGTTACAGGGTTACTGAGTGCCCCTTCAATATACATTACCATAGCTGGCTTTTCACATGACTTATATTGTTCATCTTCACAGCATGCATAAAGTAAACAGGAGGTAAACTGTTGCATGTGAAATAAATGTTTTAAGAGGAACTGATTTCTGCAAGTATTCTTCAAAAGCAAGTATCATAGCTCAGTGTTTCCATATGTTAATAAGTAGAGAATAATCTATGAATAACTATTCCATGAATAACCAAGATCTCTATAGAATTATGAATCATGGAATATGAATTAAGTGAATGAATCTTTTTATAGTAATACGCCTCAGGGTCTTGTAGAAAAGACCACCTTTCCTCAGACAGGAATAATTTCTTGAGCCACAGCTTTTTCTAGAGCCACTGTGAGCAAACTGGTGCTGAAAAATACAATTCCTGGCAAGTATGGGCTGCAAAGGGTTGAAGAAAGGAGCAAAGGAACAAAATGTGGTAAACTGGAATAGAACTGGAAAAGAGTACAGATGATGAGACATTTATTCATCCACCTAATTATGATAACCGATTTTTTGACTCAAAGTTTCCCCAATTCAAGTAATGAGGTGAGGAATGTTTAGTGACTTATGACTGTAATTTTTTTTAGATTTGCAGATGGAAAGGTGGAAGAAGAGAAAAGAGAATCTAAATATTTTTATATTCCTTTTCTTATCTTTATTGCCCAACTCCTTCCTGGTGAAAACAGTTTCAAAAAATCCTTGAGAAAGAGAAGGCTGGATGTAGGCCCTTCTAAACCCAAACTCCTCCGCAAATGCTGTATATGGGGTTTCAGCATAAAATGAAGCTTTGCAACTCTCAGTCTTCTAAGTCTATATACTCTGCTCTCAGCAAGAGTAGAGATTAATTAATCTAGCAAGATTCCTCCATTTTGGCAAACCTCTTTTGAAGGAAATACTATTATTAGCTTTAGATTCTCTTAATTACAAGTTTAAGAGATGATCAAAGACACAGGGCATTTCTCAGATCCTTCAGTCTTCTTAAAAATAACTAAGTCTTTGACTAACACACATTTAAAGGAAAATGATTAATTACATAGTCAAGACACTGTCAATCACAGGCTAATTCCCATTTCTACTGACATTTGTATGTGACAAAACCTACTGTACCAAAAAGCTAAGACCGGCTGGACTAGCAATTAATTAGCTGCACCAGCTTCGCTAAGATGGCTCATGCACTTAGCCTCCTAGTTCCTTAAAATGATTGTCTTATCAGGTTTGCAAACAAGAATTCTCTAGTAAAAACGCTAACCAATACTCAATTGAAGTTACAGTTCTACAATAAGTCACCAGACAGTATTTATGTAGGAAAAGGAAAAAAGAACATATATAATTTATATTTATTTAGTTAGTGTATTTTGAACCAACAAGACTGACTATTTCACAAACCCGCACATGTCCTTCCATGCATTCACTTAATTCACAGGTTTAAGATAGCGAGCTTTAGGATATGTTTAGAAAAAAAAGCACATGGGTTTCTTCCTGTGTTTTGTAAAGCGATACATGTTTATGTAATATATAAACTTGTTCATTTCAGATATTCGGTACATTTCATATAGTCTTATACATAAAACAAGTGCTATTAAATGAGCAAAATGGTCTTAACATCATAGAGATCTTGAAAGAATCTGCATGTTCTGCAAGAACATGTATTTTAAATAAACTGTTCTCCAACGAACTGATGAAGATGCCCAAAAGAAGTAGCAAATACTTTCACTAGCAGTTACAGCAGAAGTTTTCTTCAAGACACAAGTAGCCTCTAAGATGGAAGATTGCCTTCTGAAGGCTCCCCTCACTATTTAGCCATGACTAACACTATATCGCATTGTTGTGAGGTTGAGATGGGACATGGAGGGGTACGACAGAGATTCATAGCACAAAAATTCTACCTTTTTATACCCAGTGTAATGCCACATTTTTTTTCTTATTGCCATCATGACAAGTGCTAAAAGGTACTAAACATTTTTATTATAAAATACGAATTCACATTTTCTCATATTTTTATAGCACACAATCGTATACTGTTCTTTTTTCTTTTGAAAAATAGCTAGCCCGTTTTTTACAATGCTAATTGGCCTTAAGCTTGAGGATATTATTGCTATCACCTACCATCTCACCTAAAAAAGTAGGTTGGAAGAGTTGGGGAGGAAAAGGGAGTGAGAAAAGAGATCATTTCAATTAGTTTTGAAGTAAGGAAGATGAAGGTTTGAAGAATGAAACCTGCAGGTTCAGCAGGACCGCTCATTGGCTGATATTTGGGACCAAATGAGACACCTGAGAGGAAAAAGCAAGAACTTCTACTCTATGAAGAGAAGAGGTCAGGCTTCCTGCCAGAGCTGAAATACATGCTCTCCGGACCGATCACAGGAGCAACAATGGATCACATACAGTTAATCCCCTTTGTTACTCTGTCATGCCAAGTCTGCAACCCTGAGTATTAAAAAATTATTAAAATACAGGAGTGTGGTATCTTTTAAAAGTAATAAATCACTTACTATAGGGAAATATATTTTAGAAGTTGTACACACTATGCTCTGGTAGTCATACAGCTCCAGCTCTTGCTAAATGAGTATGTACCTTGATTGCAACCATCAGGTAGCAATTCAAGTTAGATTTCTATTACAAAAATTAACTTCACCTAAAAAGTACCACATTTCTGATTTCTGATGTTACAGTGATACCTTAAGACAAGATTGTAACCACAGAGAGAAAAAAAAAACAGAGAAATTCAGAGAAAACACAGAACAAGGTCATGTGTTTTCTAAGATGCTGGGGGCAAATTTCCACCCGGCTGGGTGAAGCTGAGCGAGCAGGGGACCTGCCGTACTCCCAACAGGTCAAGTGGACCACACCGAGCCCGTCTTGCACACTCAGGGGTACTTCTTTACCCTTGCAGTTATCTCACCTCTGATTCATATGGCCTGAACCCTTCTCCCAGCAACAGGAGGATGTAATAGCCTTTGATGAAACTATCACAGGTCCTAGGCTGAAGCAGCAGGGCATGTAGCAGTTTTTCAGCCAGCAGCCATCAGTGGATGGTACAGTCTTAACCATGTCTATTCATGTCCCTTTCAGGATTTACTACACCTGGATCTGGGTCATATCACCTACACCAAATGCTATGCCTTAGCATAAACTCAGTAGAAAGAATCATCTCTAAAGCCTTAATATGTGCAGAAAACACCTGTGTTTGTGAAAAACAATGGTTCTCACCCGAGTACAGCAATATCTGCTACCATAAGGAAATCCATCAAAAATTATTATATAGTTTAGGACAAAGCAGCCTTTTATAGACCGTAAGAGTAACTGGAACACACATAACTTATTCCAATTAGCTGGAAGTCCTGACATAGCAGGTGGCAGCAGTGCATCCATTACTATAATGTGGAAAATATATGGTGCATGGCAACAGGCAGTTGTATTTGTCTTGATTATAGAACCTGAAAACAGTACTTTCTATCCTATCTGCTGTGGAAAAATCACTTTTTCTGACCCTAGCATGGAAACGAGCCTTAAACAATGTACACAGGCGACACTTTCATGTTTCTTCTGCTAAATGAATATCAGGACTATGACTTGTCTATGCAGAGAATTGTGTTAAATACCCATGACAACAGAATTTGATTGTGAATAGAAGTAGAAAAAAGTCAAAACCAATTTTAGGTTATACAGGCACTTCAAAATCTCCCAAGCTAGAGGGGCAGAGGTGAAAAGATCCTTCTGACCACAATACACAAGGCAACGGTAGCACGTGTACTAATAGCACATAAGAAATTACAAATATTTGTCTCCCTTCCAGAAGCAGTAATTATTTGTTATTATTGCTCTGTACCCGTGCTGTAATTACAGGTTTACCTCTAGTCAATTCAGCCATAGGAGATCTGGATCTAAATTCTGCCTGATGTCTCAAGCATGCCTCTGTATCAATGGGAATTTTATGAACAGAGCAGTTACTGCATCATTCCCACAGATGCCTGAAACATGGGAGATCAAACATGACTAACCAGATTCGTATTTTACTACATTCTGCAGCCTTCTCTTGTTAGACAAAAAAAAGCTTTTTACAATTGGAAATGAGAGATTCTTGCCATAGAGTTGAACAATACATTAAAATCTCTGAAGAAAAAATAGCCTGATGCTGTCACTGACCCTTCGGCTTAGCCATATTTTAAAGCAGCAGATGACAATGTTGCAAGTGCCTGACCTCAGAGCAATACATGTAAATCCCTTTTTGAATAACAATTACAGAATATTATTCCTTATCCATGAATTCACAAAATATTTTACTCAGGATTGTTACCAGCCCTACAGGAGGCAGAGAGGAATTCTTAATTTACAGATGAGGAGCCTGAGAATGACTGATAATAAAATTAACTTCCCAGAGGTGCCATAGGGAGTGCACTAGAGCACGGGGAGATCTCTGCTCCCACTCCTGTGCTTAACACCAGTCATGCCGGTCAAATACTCTGTGTGAATACACTCATGCAATTACTTGGGACTTACAGACAGCTAAAATCACAGCTTTACACACAAGGGCAGCTTTTGAGCTAAGTTGACAGATTCTAAACATAGGTAAATAAAGACTAATTGTTAAGGATACGTGAGATCAGAACCTGGCTCATTAAACATTTCATTGGAATAGCTACATCAGTTTTCTTTTTTTGTTTTGTCTTTTAACATTCATTTCATTGGAATAGCTACATCAGTTACCTTTTTTTTTTTCTTTCAACATTCAAGAGGTAGAATGCATAGCAACAGCATTGTCTTAATGCCTGCAATGTCTTATTAAAAGGAAAATGTATACACACACACACAAATATATAGACACGTGTGTGTGAGCATGACTCAATACTATTCTGCTTCAAAGGACCAAAGTTTTGAATCTAGTACAGGTTGCCAAAAATGATAGTTGAAGACAGCTGAAGGTTTACTACACAACCAGGCAACTCTCTTGGCAAGGGGCTGATGTCATTGGTGAAGAAACTGGTGTGTCTGGTATGTCCAGACAATCCTGTGGGTAACGAATTCCAGCCTCTCTGCTTTCCTTTAGGGGTCCCCAGCCAGCCCATTTACCACACCTGAAAAAGACTGATTTAGCCCTTACGTAGGAGGTTTTTAGAAAAGCATATTTACATAGGAGGTGAAGCATTACTTTCTTTGCTCAATAAAGAATTTTTAGTAAAAGAAAAAACCAATCAATTTATAACTGTTTTCCATTTAAAGTAATTTTCCCTGATAGGAACTGGGTAAATGACCAAAAATTGTAAGTATAATCATTTTGTTTCACATGCATGAACATGGGACAGCTAAATGCCAACTGGTATCATCATCATGCCTACCAAGTTAAAACAGTGTTTTGTTATTCTTACTAACCATTTGTGGGGGAAATTTTAATTCTGAAAGCAAAAGTGGTCTGTCAAAAATATTCTGTTATAAGAAATCTTAAAAAAAAAAAGACAGGAAATGTTCTTGTGTATTGTTAATTTAAAGAAAAAAAAGAAAGACAATGCTGCAGAAGATAAGAAAAATTATGCATAAGTAGAGGTCCATGCAAACTTTCAGCAAGGCTTCTAGCCTGTTGTTTTCATTTATATTTAAGATACAAAGAGATTTTAATTAAATTAGCATTTATATAGAGAGTTCTCAATTTAATGGAACATTTAAGAAATACCCAGTGTATAAAATGGCATCTTTTATATTGCTAAAATACCTGGATGAGATTTCGGGATGTGTACCTTTCACTTCATGGATAATTCATTTGGCTATCTTGGCAACAGTGTTTACCATATACAATTTTTATTCACTAAAGACTGTATTGCTACGTGTGATTCACAAGAACATAAAATAAGCAACAGTTTAGTTGCAGTGAAGGCTCTTTGTCTACTTTCTTAAATTAAACAGGATTGTCCATGCCTTGTGTGACATTAGCTTCCCACCACAGCTCCCAGTTGGGGATGCTGGTCAAGCTGAAAGCAGAGCAGTCGCTCACTGACATACCAGTAATGTTCTCCTAGTTTCAGATTTTGCGACAATGAAGAGCATAATTTTTCCAATAGTTCAATCACTCCTTGGATTAGATAACTCTCACAGACATTTGAAGGGACCTGCATCTTCAACAGATCTGCCAGCACAAATGCTATAAGAAGCAATTTAGATATCAAGCTAAATTGGCAATCTTCCTGGAAGGTATGTCCATTAAACACTGCAAAATACAGCTTCCAACCATCTCTGTTAGGAGAGGATCTGACCTAGATGTTCCTGGCACCTAATACTAGACCACAGTTGACAGCACCCCTCTGTATCTACTGGTAGAGACACTCCTCATAGCTAGGCCTAATGAAAAAAGCCTGGTGGCCTGAAAGCCATGGCTGACAGCAGCATGAGTTAGGTGAGAACCTGGTTCACTTAACCACTGCTTTATACACAATATATAGAAACCTCATACAACATTGAAGTTAACCCATGTACCATTTTCTTATTTTCAGAGTATGTGGGTAATCATGTGAGAGAGAGTTTCTTGTGCATATTATTTCCCAAGGAGGCCAGAGATTTTTCCTCTGTATGGTGTTTAATGTTACAATATATGATTAAGGGCATTCAGCTTACATGAGTTTGCCTGTAGCTCTGAGTCTCATTCTCTTCTTTTTTTTTAATAAGAGCTTGTTACTGTTGGTTGATTATTTTACTTTCATATAATGCATAGGACCTAGATTTTTAGAAGGTGGTGATCCAGGTTAGATGGACAGTACCTGCATTTATATACTGTATTCACTTGCATTGTTTTACTCTTGTAATAAATACTACATAGCAGATAAATCATTTTAACTTCATTAATGAACTATCCATAGGACTATATTAGTGAATCTGGAACAGTTTCTGTATATTCAAATTAGAACTAAAAAAAGTTCACTGACTGAAATACAACACTTTGAATCAGCAATACCTAGTGCCAGTGATGACACTACCTAAAGACCCAAGTCTGAAATGCAAAGGAGAAGCAGGGAACTGGAGAGTCCTCTCCTTCCAAATCTGCTACAAATTTGGTTTCCATTTCCTAGAAAACTACTAATAAGGTGTGAACTTACTGAGAAATTGTAATTGGTTTTACCCTTACCAGAATTTAATACACTCGATCAGATAATTAAAATAGCAAGACTGCAAGGTAAACATTCTACAGGGTCTTTGGCTGACTGAGTGCAAAAGAAAACACAGAGACAATGCAACGGTGATTTAGAATTAAGATAGAATGGCTGAACATGGCAATACATCCTGACTTCTTTAGAAGGGTTATCTATAAACATTAGATGTACACCAGTAAATTTTAAGTACTGTACCTTCATTGTGCATATTTAACTCCTTGACAATTATGCAATATAGCCCAGAACATTTGGATTGATGTCTCTGCTGAAACTGAAGACAAGAAACATCTTATGTATTGCTAAGTGACTGTCCAAGAATATTTAATGGGTTCTGATGAAGACGTAACAAAGGTATATCTATGATAATGGAAGAAGCTATCCTCCAGCTGTGTTTATTAGGAAATACATCACTATTAAATCTTAATCCATTCTATAAGAAAATAAGCAAAAGAGGTATAACTGTAGGAAGAAGAATAGCCTAATTATAAGAAGATCTAAGAATACCTTTATTTCAAAATTGGATTAGATGTATGACAGAATGTGCCACATAGCAAAAAAGGTCTGTGCCATTAATCAAGGAATCTAAAATTTGATAAAATGTGTGTGTGTGCAGAAGGATCATTTCATAAACACATTTAAGTGAATATGATGTAATAAATTGAGCCTATGGACGTGTGCTGAATAAATATTTATGATAGCAGTAAAATGTGCCAGTGGTATTTATTATTTCAGAGTTTTCTCCATGACAGGTAATGATTTTTTTCCCTTCTAATTATGATTCAGTGCTACATCTTTATTTTTAGTTTTTCTACTGTATATATGCATGGAATATATACTGTATGAAAAAAATAACATTTTTAAAATGTCATAACAAAATCAAAAACTTCATGCAACACTGTAAATCTGGAGTCCAAGGGAACATGTGTCCACATCAGAGAATACAAATTGACCTAGTACCTCAAAAAGCTACTAAAATATCTCATTAACATTAAGTTTCTATTAGATAAGAGTAATGCTCCCTGATTTCTCATCTCTTTCTGCTATCAGTGAAGAAAATTATAAAGATGCTAAAGAAACAAAAGGACACTGATTCAAATTTTATGCCTAATAAACCTTGCTCTGAGGGACTAAGCAGACTTCACTGATGCAGAGATTTTGTAGTGGACAAATTCCACACAGACCACTTGTATGCATATTGTTAGTGTGCACTCATCCATTGGACTCACAGTAAAATCTGGACTTTCAGGGACAATCTTCAGCCTCATCCTCTGGCAAATCTTATTCGCAGCCCCTCCTCTCTACAGAGAGCCCTCATGCCAATGCAATATGAAAGAAGATTTCAGTACATGAGGAACAGCTTATTAATTTTACACAGCTCTTGAGCTATTTTGAAACCTACCCTGGAGAGTACTGTCAGCAGCAGAGACTGATTATTTCCTCAGCTTTCTTGTCTTTTTCTATTCAATCCATCTGCTTAGCACAATGGGCTCACAACCTGACTGAAATTTCTAGATGCCACCATAATACAAACAAATAATATTAAAAATTATAACATCCGCTAAGATAAGAAATAAAAGACACACGACATGATGTATTACTCAAAAAAACCCCATGAAATTATGAAAGAAAGTTAATGGTGACCTTCCCTCTGTGACTGTTGACTCTTCACATGTATTGGCATTACACATGGTAAATCACACAGACTCGCTGCAAACTAAAAAGCCTTGTCCCAGTCATTCTCACAAATAATGGCCTGTGAAATCATTCTGATGAACTGCTAATTATCCTAACAGTCCTAAAGTAACATATGAAAGCAACTAATCCTTTCAAACAAAGCTAGATGTGTCTTCACTGAACGAATTCCTCACCCCATTCACATTCACTTATGGAATACAGAGAAAATACCTCGCCTACTGATGCCAACATTCAAACATCCAGAGCAATTACATGGAGAGGGCACATTTAAATGGCAAACAGTATCTGTAAAACAAAATGACATGATGTGAAGCCACCAGTTCAAATCTAGACTCAATGCATTATGACTGCCCTTCTCCCTTAATAGACATCAGATACCATGAGCAACTGGAATTACAAGACAAGCAGAGAACAATATTTAAGGGAACTGCCCCCCATATGGGCCCAAAAATGTAAGCACTGACGGGAGTTTGGAAAGATTTGACTTATACCAAAAGACAGGCAAGTCTTATCTATGAAGGCATGAGAGTGCTAAGCTCAGTGTACTGGCATACACAAAGATCAGTATTTTATGCCTTTTCCACATCTAAAATAATTACAATAGCTCTATAAAAATCAAACCAAATAACTGAGAAAGTATTCCCTGTAAAAAAAAAAAAAATCACAAATTTTCACGGGGGAATATGTTTCTTTATTTCTGTTTTTCTTTTTCTTAAGCAAAGGTATGCTCTGCCTGCTCGACCTATTTTCCTTTTCTTCTTCCCCTCCCCCCTTTCTTTGCATCACCCTTTTTCTTTTTTTCACAAATCAGTTCTATTAATCCCACAGTATGGCCTACACACCAAAGGAAGGAAGAATGGTATTTGTTCAGTAACTAGTACATTGTTTTAATGGTCCTGGCTCTTAATATTAGCACAATACAATAGAATGAAACAGCAATACGGAACTCATAGAGTCTTTGTTTAATTCCTTTTCCCATTTCAGGCCGCTGTGTGACTTATGGTTAGATGCTTGTCACATTTAGATAGGTAAAGCCGTGTACTCCTGAAATAAACTGGATAGCTATTCATTAACAAGCACAAGCAAAGGCTGAAACAGAATAATCCTTAACCTCTGCTGCGCTTAGTTTTTTGTTTGACACACAACTGTGGGAAAAGCACTACCCAATGAATTGCTTATGGAGGGATGACTGAGGCATGGCATACGCTAAACCAGCATGGAATCTGCTTTAAGCTATGCCAATTGACAACAGAGTGTTACACACTCTGGCCGTGCCCCAGATACGTCTCTCATATCACGGGCAAGTGCACAAGAGACACAGAGGGAATTTTCAGATGGCCAATCTGACCACTGCGTGATTTCTTTGAATCATTCAAGAGGGAACACAAACGAGAAGCTGATTTACCATGCCTCAGCTCCTCTCTGTGAAACGGGAGTAACCATTCCAGACAAGCCTATTGCCAAGATAAGCTGTAGTGCCGGAGAGATACCCGTGCTTATGCAGGACAAGGGTTAATGTATATATGCCACTTTTCGACATGACAGTTAGAAACGGGGTGTGTGTGTGTGTGTGTGTGTGTGTGTGTTAGCTGTTGAACTGATTTACCCTAAGTAGCATTTAGCAATAATGACTGCTCCTTCCCCCCCCCCCCGCCCCCCGATTTTCCTCGATTCCAAACTATACTTTGGCAATTAACTGACCCCTACAGAAGACAAAAGTACCACCACACACTATGCATATGCACACACTATATGCATATGCAAATTTACTCCTAGATTGCATGTAATTCTTTTTTTAGTTTTTCTTCCAATTCAAACAATTACATTTGGAAAAAGGAAAAAAAGAGGAGAGCAATTCTCAAATAGCCAGCAGAGATCAAGTTAATGACTTGAAACAAACTGAAAATATTTGCAAAATCCTGACATATTTATTTACTCACACCACACTTGCTATGATCAGCTTAGGATGAGCCTTTCTCATGTCTCCAGCAGTGACCTTGTACTAAAACAGTGACATTTGTCCCTAGCTCAAGTGCCAGCAAAAACCATATGAGATACACAGACTGCACTGAAACCCACCTTCCCAAAGTCTAAGGCATAAGCCCCCTGACAGGCAAATTTTATCCTACAAGTACAACAAATACATAGAAGCTGAGGAGTCTTCACTTGAGTCACTTGCAATTTATATCAGCGTTAATAACTGCCATATCTAAAGTAACTGCCTCTATAGATATCTAGCAGATGTATCATATTTTTCCCCATTTAATAATTATTTACCTTTGCTGACCTCAGGTTCTTTGAAAGTAAGCTTCTGCACACTTATGTACAAATTGCATTTTCATTTAGATAATCATACAACTCATGAAATCACTGCCAGCTACAAACTGAAATTCAAGTGTCTGAGTTAGATATTTACAGGCCACTATTATTCTTAAGAGACCAACAACCCCTCTTTATCTGCATGCTTAACTACAGTTTTGCAATGTCTTGCACCGTAAAATATTCAAACATCTCACTTTAAGATGTTTGTTTTTGCTGTTGTTGCTGCGAAATAATGTTGTTACTATTCTTTCTTCACCAACTTCTCCCTCTAAATGCCATACAGTGGATTTTACTATATTCATGTCAGACAACAGCTAAAGCTGTCAAATTGTGCTGAGTGGTGAAAAGCAAACTTCATGAGCTAATGTGAGAAGATTTCTACAAAAGTTAAAAATTACCATTACAAAAAATGTTCTGGCTTCAGTCTTAGTGAATGACTGGTTTTCTGTCAGAAGTCAGCAGTCGAAATGAGCATTTGGCCTATGTACCCTCATACATAACACATTCTAGCCAACAATTTCTAACAAAACCATGTTGCATGTTTCTTAACCACAGTACTTGAAAAATAACATCCTCTAATTGATAGGGCATGAAGTGAGCAGTCATACTCCTGCAACTTCAGTAAAATTTCCAAGTAACAAAAAATTGCTTGGAAAAACTTCCAAGCAATAAAATAATGGTAGACTTCTCCTCCACCTTTCCTTGCCAATATAATGTTTTATTTAACCTCAGTTGATATACCATATATAATGATATAATAGATTATTCAGGAAGATGGACATTCACAGCATTTCTATTTTTTTTAGAATAATCAGCAGCAGTACTTGAGAGCTGCTCTGAATACCAAGGTTGGGGTGCATGCCCCAGGTGGATTTAAACCCACAGCAAGGCAAAGCGCAAACACAGACCAGCCCGAGAAGAGCATGGGTGGAAGGATGGGGCTTGGACAGGAGGCACAGCGTGTTCTGACCAACTGGGACAACAGGATTTTAGGACGCATCCATTTAGACAAAGAGGCTAATCTCACATCTGTTGTTTTGTCACAACTCCTAAACCCCTCTCTGTGGGCACTGAATATCCAAACCCAAGACAACAGCATGATTCAATTCATGCTCATATGTTTTCCATAAATGTGGCAATTCATTATTTTTGCTGAAAGATTCCTCATAATTCTTGTCATGAAATAAAGTGAACACATCCACTAACTGCATCAAACCTATTTTAAAAATATATGTGCTTGCATTATTATTTGCAATAATTCATTCACAGCTTAAAAAGCATTATTTTAGTGGAGGAGGACCACATCAGAAGTGCAGCATGCTTGAGGGACTTGATATCTGACAGAGGCACAACAGATCAGGTCATGCAAATGGGGGAAATTTTGTGCTTGACCTCAGTAAGAGCAAATCAGGCTCAGGCCAATGATCAGAAACAGTGTCGTCTTTAGCCCTCAATTCCTTCACATCTCCTTATCTCCACTGGTCAGTGAGGAGGAGCCAAGCCCACGGCCATTTCTCCCCATCTCCTTTCCACCTACTTCCCAGAGCTCTAGAGCTGTTGTCACTGAGAAAGTCAACCAACTCCAGTGATTCAGCAATGCAAACATGGATTAAGACTACATCTGACTCCTCTTCAAGGTAGAGAAAGTTTCTCAGAGTTTTTTGAAGTTTCTCCAAGTCTAGTCATTCTCTGCTCTTTTTTATTTTACAATTGCAGATGAGCTGAATTAATGAAGTAAATTAGAGAAGCCCTAACTCAGTTGCAGATATGCAGGGATAAAAGAATATATTTGGAAAGCAGTCAACTTGCTTTAGAAGCATGTTGGCGTTTCTTTGCAGATACAGCTGCAGTAAGAGAGAGCTAAAGAAAGAGTTAACACTTCTGTCATTTCTGAGTAGGTGTCTGAGCGCA
Source organism: Mycteria americana (assembly GCF_035582795.1). Lineage (NCBI taxonomy): Eukaryota > Metazoa > Chordata > Aves > Ciconiiformes > Ciconiidae > Mycteria > Mycteria americana. The sequence goes on from NC_134367.1 coordinate 112,720,949, forward strand.
TCCCCCACTAAGGCCCCAGAACAGCAGAATGATCTGAGCAAATCTTTTATTGCTGAGCCCTCCGTCTCTCCATGCTTGAGCAGCAAGCTCTTCAGGAAACACCTATCTATGTATTTAAAAGGAAGACTCATCATCGTGCTGTTTACAGTTCAAATATGTGAGGGAAAAAAAAAAAAAGACGATGCAGATTCCTCACCCCTGCCGGTAAACCCTGCCTCAGCTTCAACCTTGTCTTGCCTTCTGAGATTTGGGATCACGGATACCACGCATCTATTGTATGTATACATTTTTATTATCAACCGAGCCCCAGAAATGGTAAAGCTTTTTGACTCTTATCCTAACTACAGTGCATGAGCCAGTCACACCCTTAATCTGGGCTATTTTGATGGATTTAGTCAGTTTAGTGCTTACAGAAATTCAGAACCAATTGCTACAGTTTTCTATGGTGATTCACTAATCATGGGCCAGAGATGGTGACTGGTCCTAAGCATGGCATCCTCCCCACCACCTTTTCCCAGCTCTGTGGACCAACATCCAGCAGCACTACTTCTTCTCCCCTCCTCCTTTCCCACCTTGTTTTCACTGGCTTATTTTTCTGCCAACTAAAGGGGAAGGGAACAATTAATTACATTCTTCTGACCAGTTACATCTGTGGTTAATGAATATTGTCACTGAATATTTTTTAACATTTTCAACTCTTAGACAATTGCTCTCTTTTTCAACTTAACGCTATGGACCATTTTCTCATTACGAGGAAACGTCTGTGATATGTATGTGTGTGAATGCACATGCTTGTGCACAAATGTATATAAAGTTATGAGAAAGAGGGGGGAAAACTACTTTCAGACATCCATGTTGCTACTCAGAAAGAAAAAAATGTCTAAATGATGGTAAGTACATGGCATCTCTTCTTTATGTTTGTTACTTTTAACTTTATAGAACAGCATCTTTATTTATAATATACTTTCTTTCATCAAATCAGACTGTTCCATTCTACTTATAATCACAGCTACATTCACAAGTCAACTTATTATCACAGCAAGATCTATCAGCTCTGCCTACGCTGTATTTACAAACTAGAAAGGAAGTTGTTAGCTTAGAAAAATTTGCTACAGATACTGTGGCAGACCTAAGGACATCAAACTTAATAACACAGAGATAAATTAACTGATACTGGGGAAAGACAAGAAAGAGGTCGGTAATGTCATCTTGATTACTCAGAAAGGTTAAGAACTATTGCAAGCTTTGACCAAGGAGAAGACAAAGGAGGAACTTCAGTGAACTACACTACGAGATCTGTTGAAAATCAAGCATATCATCCTATGGTTAACCATGGTAATGGCCATCTGTGTGAGAAAGCTAAGAAAATATCAGGACTGTGGAATTGGTTGTGCTTACTCACACTGGGCATAGCAATTGTACATCAGAGTTTTGTCTACAGAGTTCTCCTCTGGACTAAAATGAAGAGACAGAAAGAAATTTCCCTTAAAGCCAAGTCAACTTCTTGCTATCAGAGAAAATCCATCTTTGAAAATTAGAAACAGCAGGAAGTACACTGTATTGAATGCTAAATTAATTTCTGCTGATAACTTATTTCAAACAGTATTTGATTAAAAGACAATAAAACATGCTTTAAATCTAGAAAAACATGGTTACCGCAGGCCGAGGCAAAAGTGGTATTGCTGATAAGTGACAACGGAGCGTTGTTATTTATTTAGCTCTTGTAAAGGCACCCCAGTCAATCAATAGCTGTGCATGTACTAAGGCAGTAGGGCTTGTATAAAGATGCTTATCAGAAATCCATGAGCAACATTCCACTTTTGATTATAGTGCTCCAGACTGTCCGCAATACTGTTGAAGACTGTATGCCTCTTTGACAAGCCATATTGACAGAAATAATAATATAGAAACCACACTTCCTAATATGCATATCTAAATGCACAGCCAATTAAGCACTATGCTGACTGAAATTGCTTTGTTATTCATTTTATTCCAACTGATGTTAATACTTTGGCAGCTGATGGGCATAATAACTGATGGAGCATACTGGAAATTTTGAAAGGGGATATAAAATTTATATAATTTAAAGATGTGCAGAAAGCTGCTATGCTTTACAGTCTTAAAACATGAAACTATCTCAGTTATGTGCAAGAAGTACTCAGAACTGGAGAACTAGTAAGTATTTGAAAATCCATGAATGAAAAGGAGATATAAAACAAGAAGATTGTGATATACAAACAGGTTTGAAAAAACATTTAAAAAGATCTGTCTCTAAAAAAAGGCAATTATAACATGAAGATGAGACTTTTTCACTTCTACCTCTAATATCACATTGCGTAACAATGCTTGAACATCTGGAAGCATTTACATTCAAAGTTTTAATCAAAATATAACCCTTTTCTGCAACATAATAAGCACATTCTAACCAAAAAATGCCATTTCATATACCCTAGGCCCTAAAAATATTTGTTTTATTATCCTTATATGCAGAAATAGCAATTCCAGTATATTAAAAAAAAAGTAAAAGTCCATAAATTATTTTTACCTACACTAATAAGTCTTTCCTTGCAGTTTTCTTACACAGATAAAGTGCTATCTATATGCACATCTTTCAAAGTTGTTTTGGTCATATTTTTCACAATGGTGGTATAAATGATTTTACTGCACTCTTGCAATTCTGGTCCTGCTATTCTTACTTAGCAAAAGCTCCTGTGGAGTTCAGTGGGCATCTTCACTGCCTGATCCAGCCCGCAGTCTGGCACTCCAGTAACAGTGAGCTGGTGATTCTGCTACAGAAGTCTCTCTAAATGGACATAAGGTGGATGAATCCAGTACACGTGAACTTCAGCAACACTGGTGAAGCAGAGACTGGAAGAAGCTGGCCTAGCTCAGAAGTGGAAGATCAGTATGTGTGTCCCTGCTGCCACGTCGCACGCTGGGTAGAAAAGACTGGGGTAGGGAACGTGCTGCGGTAACGCTCCATCCCTGTGCTCAACCTCAGCTCTCACCTCCAAAATATGTCAACTTTTCTTCCCCAAAGCCCTCATTTTCCACAAACTCTTCTTCCTGCTCAGGAACTTTGCTGTTGAAGCACTTTTTCATCCCCCCTCTGCTCAACAGCTTAAATCCCTCTACTTTTCTACCATAATGGTCCCTAGCACTTCCCCTCCCCAAACTACCACTTTCTTAATAACTGCCCCTAGTACCGTATTCCCGCTATTTCAAATTGCCTCTGCTCCTCCTAAACCATTGGCCTGTATCTTGGTCATAAGTCTCATCAAGTCAAACCCTTTCTGGCACCATGCTAACCCAGGTTCTTAAATGCACAACCCCTACACGTATTGCTTGGCTCTTTCTGTTCTGCCTGTGAGCACGTCGATCCTATTCTCTCCCCATTTTTGCCTTTTCTTTCCAAGCACGTGCACACACCAACATGCAGATTTATTAGTCACCTCCTGGCGCATACTCTGGCAGATTTAAAAAACCCAGAATCAACTTATATTTATCAGAAAACAGCCTGAACAAGATCCTGAGAGCACAGGAAGAAGAAACAGCCGGAAGAAATGGACACACTATACTTGTCATTTGGTAACTGAATGAGGAGTTGGGGGGCAATAAAAGGCCCAGCCCAGAAGAGACCAAAGAGGTGTTTGCAGGAAGGAAGGGGCAAATGAGGATGATGACAGCAATCCATACAGCTACACTTTTAACTTTTTACTTATTCAACATGTAATTTTAACTTCACACATGATCCATCGTGTTCCGGGATTCTTAAAGAAACCGACTTTCTTCGTTTAACGTTACTGAGAAAGTTGCAACCTCTTTCCTTTTATGTGGGCTTTGCCATGGACAGTCTATGTTTTTCTAATCTAGAGGCACTGCAGTATGAGCTACTCTGTCTACTCCAAAAAAAGATTGCATGGTAGATACAGCTATAACAAAAGCAATAGCCGCCTTCTTAAATGGTGCAAGGAGGTATGAACATAAATCACCAAATAACCCACATGCTGCAGAGACCACTGGCAAGCGCTGAGCAGCCTAGGACTTACATTTGTGAACATTAGCCTCTCTCTCACTTCTTTGTACTTCTCTTTACATTGCTGATGTCATGGTCCAGAGAATTATTTTCTTATTCCTTCCTGTGGTTAAACTTCCGATTCTTTCAGCCATCTTTCACCTTCCCGAGTTTAATAACAGTCAGAAAGCTAAGTCGAAAAATCATGTGGTCAGGCTTGAAAGATGTTTAATTTTTACTTTTAGTATATTAAAAAGCTGTGTGCTGAACTACTTTTTGTACAATAGGGTGAGCTAATTACTTGGTTAGAATTCTGTCTATGTCTCTGTGAGGCACAATACTGTCCACTAAAACGACATGAGATCATACTACTAGGCAAAATCCCAGCAAAATTACCTGACGAGAGTGTTAGCAGCAAGATTGTGGTTTGGTTTTTCAAAAGAAGTGGAAAAACTCCAACCATGCTGGGCTTTTGGCTTTGCTTGTACTATTAGCTGGAATTGAGTTGGCTCAAGGAAAACCGAAAGAATGAAAAAATCAAGGCATTTGCCGAGAGGATGGGGGTGGCAGGGCTCGCTGGTGCCAGGGGTAGAGGAGGAGGGTGTGGATGTCTGAGGACTGTGGTGACATTTATTGAATGCCTGGGCAAAGTGATCATTTCTCCTTCGTTTGACACTTCTGATTCACAATATTAGAGAGCAATGCTTTCATCGGGGATCGACTAATTGACCTACCCTAAAAGCTCTTTTTGACTTTTAACAGGTATGATGCTACGAGAAGCTGACAAAGGAACAAAAAAGCAGGTATGAGGTCACCATAAAGACTGCAACATTTACATACAATCGTATTAGACCAGAACGGAATAACTGCAAAACTGAATGGAGCTAATGCTGAAGGATACAAGCCTGAGAATCAAATTCTCATTCTCACCTGGCTAAGCCAGCAGGGGCTGGGGACACTGGAGAAGGGCACTCTGACGCCGGGGTAAGGAATAAGCACCCCCACCACCACCACCCCAGTTCCCTCTGACTGATGCTTAGAAATGCAGTGATGGGCTCCACTGGAGCTTTGTCCAACCCTGCTCAGCCAGAAGGAGAAATGCTTCTGTCAGGCTTATAGAAGCAAATGGGAACACCTCTCTGAAGAATTAATAATGAAAGGAAGTAGATGTTTTAAAACAGTGTCAGATAGTAGAATTTCTGATAGACACAGAAAAGCAAAGACGTTTAGAGTTATCAAGTAAACGCTCTGAAATGCCTTCTTAAGACATGCAACAACCTTCATTTTGTAAAATCAGCTACTTAACTTCTGGAGAGGCTCCTGGGCTTCCCTATGAAGTCCTTAAGTGGCAGCTCCACCACTTCATCTTTCATTTTCTTTAACAGGACTCATTTCTCCTGAGACAGCTGCCTTTTTACACCATCACCCTTTGATTGGGTCCAAGGTAATGTTTTTAAAAATTGGCAAAAGGTGTGATTTTAAAATGCATTCTAAGGAATTGTAGCTGGCACCTCTACAATCACGTTTCTTTTCCCCTCATTCTTTTAGCCTTCCCTCAAATTAATAGCAAGCCCCTAAATTATATTCCCATATAGCCAGAAATCGAAAGAATAATAAGCATATACACATATGTGCATACACATACATTTTTAATTTTCCCCTTTAAGCACATACGGTACAGAACATGCAGCATTCTGAATCTTGCACTGCCTCAGTGCACTACAGAGAGCGGTGGCCTGAATTTCTCAGTCTCTTTTTTTTTTTAATTAGACCAGGCACCTAACTTTTTTTAAAAATTAACAAAATGCTTAAGAAAAGCCATTTCTGTGCACTTTACCTGTTCTAGCAGTTGAGTACTAAAGGGTATTTAGCACACAGTGGGAATTTTCAGGTAAACAATACTATCATATCCACTAACGCTAGCATTGTTAATCATTGAAAACAGCCCAATAAATCCTAACTACCTCGTGCCTGCAACTGGGTCATCTTGCACAGAGATGCAAAGGTTTTTTACTTTGCAAAGCTTGTAAATGATACCGCATGATCGTGCAAATGAAGCAAGGCAAGATGAGAAAATGAAGAAGAATAAAGCTGTATAATCTAATCAGAAGCCAACAAGGGTTTTTCTTTATCTTTTTTTCCTCCCTCGGAGACAAAGGGAGGCTTTAAATCCTTAAAACACAGCCTGGTGTTTCGCTTTCTTTCACAGCTTTTAGTAACGCTGAACATATGCATATCTATTTTGCGTGTGCCTATGTACAGGTTCGCGTAAGTATGCATGCAAAAAGAAAGAGAAAAACTGTAACAGGGCTGTTTAAAGGGCACTGAAGCAGCTTCCTGTCACTTCAGAAACTAAGTACCGGGGCACTGTAATTCTTAAGCAAAATGTATTTGCACCTGAAAAGAATGTTATCTCCGTCCCTTTCCTGGCCGCTACGGTGGGCATTATTTCCCCTTCTCAGTGTCTGGACGCTTACTTCTTCCCCGATCCCCCGTGTAAGTAGCTGACCTTTGCTTTAGTTCATCGACTTTCGACCGAGGTAATGAATTGGAAGGAGCGCGATCATCACCAGCAATTTAAGCAACACACAGGCTCCCTCCCCGCCCCTCGCTCCGCGCCGGGGTCCCTCGGCGCCCTGCCCTGCCTCTCGCCGCGGCGCAGGACCACAGACACCCGCCGCGGGGGCAGTTTGCTCCCGTGTGCGTGGCCCCGGGCTGGGGCAGGCAGGGTGCCGGGGAGGGGGGGGCGAGGGTCGGCGCTGCCGGGCCGCTCCCACCCGGGGGCCGCGGCTCCGGGCGACGGAGGCGCCTCCGGGCTGGCCTTTCCAGCCGGCTCTGCCTGCGGCCGGCTGGGGGGAGCGGAGAGGTGCGGGAGAGCCTCCCCTCCGCCGCCCGCCCCGCGCCCACCGACCCCGCCGGGGCTCCGCGGGGCGCGCAGCACGGGGACGCCGCCGGCCCCGGGGGATGCCCGGCAAGCCCCGGGCTGCCCCGGCAGCGTCCTCCGCCCGCCCCCGCCCGGCTGGAGGCCAGCCGAGCCCCCCGCCGCCGCCCGGCGCGGCCCCCGCCCCGCCCCGCCAGCCCCGCGCCGGCTCCTCGTCCCCGAGCCGGGAGCGGCGGGACGGGCCCGCACCCCGCCCGACGGGGCGCCCGGCGGGGCGGCCGGCGGGACCGGCCCCCCAGCCCTTCCCCGCCTGCCCCCCGCGCTCCTCTTCCTCCCGCCGACAGCGGCAGCAGCCCCGGCCCGCGGGGTCCCGGCAGCCCGCGCCTGACCTCTGCGGGGCGGGCGCCGGTGCGGGGCGGGCGGCGCGGAGCACACCCGACCATGCAGGGTACCGAGCGGCGTCCAAACCCACCGTGTCCGCCTCGCAAGGAAGCCGGTGACCTGTAGATAGCGATAGGCACTGAATGATGTTTGCTGCTGCCATGGAAATGGTGAATGTGGTGAGCGCCCAAACTGGAGGCGCCCCACGCCACCCCAAGGAGGCCGCTGAGAGTGAGCGGGACTATCCAGAGCAGGGCCAAGCGGCCCCCGGCGCTGCTGCTGCCGCTGCTGGCGGGTGCCGGCTCCGGGCTGCCCCTGAGGAGCCCCCCCATCCTCCGGTGCACGGCGAGCCGGCCCGCGGCGTCCTCGGGAGGAGCAGCAGCCACAGCCAAGGAGGCAAACTTTGGGCAGAGGCGCGCTCGCACACACGCACACGGCGCTGGCTGCAGCTCACCGCACCAGGCGAGCCATCTCTTCCCTTTGGGAAAGCTTATGAGGATCCTTCTCTCCAGGTCTTCTTCTACCCAAAACAATCCGAGACATAGTCAGAGGCGGAGAATCCAGGCAGTTCAGAGCCTTCGGAAAGAGGCGGAAGAGGGGAAAAGCCCCGCGCCCAAACAATCGCTAGTTTCAGCTTTCCCGGGGCTGGTGCTCATTAACAATACTCCACAGTTGCAAGGGCTACGAGAGTGCCAAGCATTCCCCCATCCTCAGTAATCCACAGTGTAGCCAATCGTGCCACATTTCTGCTAAGAAAGAAAAAAGGGGATGCCACTCCATCAGCCAGCGCTGGGAAAGCAGAGGAAAATCAAACTGCTGCTCTTCCCTCCATTCATCTCCAAACTGGTGAGTCCTCACCGAGCGAACTCTCTCCCGGCGCGCACACACACACACTCACACGCTCACACTCGCGCACACACACCCGCACACGCCGCCAGACAATAATCAGGCTGCTCCGGCAATCTCAACGCTCTGACTATTGACAGTAACACCCGAGGGCGTTTTCAGGGAGAATAGTGCACCCTTATGAAAGAAGCTGGGGGAAAAAAAAAAATTAAAAAAAAAAAAAAAAAACCATGCTTGCGAAGAGCAGGGCTATGCAAATCTGCAGTCTCCAAACAGCAAATCGCTGAAGCTTGGATGCAATGCAGAGGACGAGCCTATGTTAAAGAGGGAGGCTGAGTTCAGCTCCCACACAGTCGCGCTGCCTCTCCTCTGCCTTTCGGGAGCCGCGCGCTGCCAGAACATGGCTCGGGCGGCGCGGAGGACACGCACACGCCGCTCTTCCCCACCCGCCACCCATCCGCGCCGCGGAGTCAGCAGCACGGCGGGAGCATTTCCCCTCCTCTGATAGTTCAGCTGTACCAGTGTCTTGAAAAACCACTTTCATCTTAAAAAGAACCATTTCGGGTCTTTTAATCGGCCTAAACTTCGCCCATCAGATGTGTCCCTCTGTCTGTTCGAGCATCGGCTTTGATTATCCGGTAATTACACACACGGCGCCTAACAAAGAGTCACCGGGGTTTTTTTTCCGGCACTACTCAACTACCCCACCTCGGCTGCCCACCGCAGACGCAAACTGGGCTGAAAAAAAGCCGTTTCTGGGCTGAGTCCGTGTCTCCCCCCCCCCCCCCCCCAGCTGCAGGGCGGCGCCCCCCGGGTGCGGGTCCCCGCCGCGGCGCTCGCCCCACGCCGCGCACCCGCGCCTGCCCCGAGAACAGCGGGAAGGGCTACTCTACCCCCGCAGCCGAGGGTGGGAGATGTCACGTTTAAAAGCGAAGGTCTGCATTCAAAGGGAAAACATTTCACCCCTCGGCGGGTCCTGCGCCCCCCCCCCCCCGAGCCAGCCGCGGGAGGCGCAGCCCCTGCAGTACCGCACCTGGGCGCAGCAGGGTGTGTGAGCCGCACGATCCCGGCTCTGCTCTGCTCTGCTCTCCTCTCCCTCCCTCCCTCCCCCGTTTCCAGCCTGCCGTAGATCTTGTGCCATGCCTTCAGCAGCATGAGATCATGGGTGCGGGGTGCGGATGCGTGAAAGGGAGAGGGCGAGCAGTGGGTGTGAGAATGCCTTTTTATACATTTCGCGTTAATTTAAACGAAAACCACTGTAATTTGCTGAGGCGCTTTCTAATTCACAGGGATGCGAAGGGAAGTCACAACCCTTACTTAGCTGCGTAGGCTTAGGAAAGAGAAAGGCATTTCGCCCTGCCTCTGCTCAGCCCAGGGCGGATTGCTTCCCCCGGCGAGGCGGAACGCCCTTCACCGCGGGGTTGTGCCGGGGACTGCACCCGGCGGCGAAAGGACCCCGAAACCCCCAGAGCCGGGGCGCGGAAGCGGCGGCCCCTGCCCGGCCCGGCCCTGCCCCGGGGGCGGTGCGTTTTACACCCCTCCCCGCCTGGATGCACCGCAACGCCGCCTCGCCGCGCAGTCAAAGTTTTGCGAAAAGGCCGAGGTAAATTGTAAAAAGATCATAACGCAATGATGAAAGGACTCAAGGGGAAATGCACCTACGCACCGGAGGAAGCCCGCAAGGGCGAGAGAGGCGGCGGCGGCGCGGGGTGGTCCCCCGGCAGGTCTCCGCCAACCCAGCACCGCACGCCGGCCCCGGGGGAGCGGTCCTCCGGGGCAGGGGTTGTCCTCTGCCACCCCCGGCTTGCCACAGGGAAAGGCAGCTTATAAGGAAGCCGGTGACTTTTCCAACCCGTCTCAAGAAGCCTTAGTATAACAGAAGTAAGAAACCCCAATTTTCCAAACTATCAGCTTGCAACTGCCACGCACCATCACCTCTTAAAAAATAAAATACAATAAATTCTCTAAGTTTCAGAGTTAAGGAAAGAAGGAAAAATGAAAGAAATCTTAAGGAAACGTCATCCTGGATTTGCCAACTCTCCTAAAATTAAAGCCCCTGATGTATATTTCCTGCCCATGCAAGTAATGTGTGTTGGAAATTCTGTCCATAAATACCACCAGGGTTTTCTATCAATCTGATTCAGGAAACAAAGTATTTCAGTCAGTCACTGGAACCAGTTTTTCAGTAAACTGTTCACACGTTGCTGCCGTTTTAGAAACATGCAGTAGTTAACTGACTGTTCTTAATGATTCTAGACATCCTACAGACGAGTAACTTTAAATTGTTATCACTTCTCTGAAATAGGAAGCCGGTATTGCCAACCATGCAACGATACAGTTGGCGACGCAGTTGTTCAGATACAATTTCAGTTGGCAAGTCCTGTCTAGACTAACTTCTGCTTGGCTCTATTAAGGCCTCCATCAAGAGCTGTATTCTGCTACCTCTTGGTGGGAGTTTCCCCGTTGGCGTCCAGGAGAGCATGGCTGGTGCCTCTGTTGCAAGGTTACACCTAATGGGAACCTTGCAACAGAGGCTTTCCGCAGATCCCTTCCAGCCTGATCATAGTTTATTCAACTTTGGTTGAATACACTTTGGTGTGGATATACTTTGATACACTTTGGTGTGGACACAGTAGGACTTTGTGTAAGCTTTTTTTCTCTATTATTGGGTAGTGTATTGTATCTTGAGCACCTTCATCTAAATTCTTACTCCATCTGCCATCTACTGTGTCAGGGAGGCCTAAAATGCTTAAATACCAAGGACAAAGGAGTAAAATGTTTACGTACTTCAAAGGTACTTCATTTAATATTTTACTGAAGATAAAAAGGGTGTTTAAGTGCTCGGCATTATTAAATGTGTACTATTTATGCAGTGCACACACATAACTGCCACTAAAGTTTCTAGTTTAAATCTGTGTTTGGAGACTACTTAGAGAAGTTTTTTCATCAGATAGATTATAATGGGTCATTTTTAGGTGTTACACTACTTAGGGACTCTTAAATGAATGGATTCTGCTGCTGCTGCCTATCCAAACCAGGAGCTGAGGACACAAAGGCCAATCTCCACAAAGCTATTTAGGTGTCTAACTCTTAAAGTACCCAGTTAAAATGTGAATGGGGCGACAGACACCTAAACAGGCATCCCTTTCTGGATCTGGCAATGTGCTCAGCACCTTGTATGTACTAGCTCTAATAACATTTGACATTTTCCTGGCTCTGCACTCTGAACTACAGAGAGAAACGACAGGGGGACCATCCAAGTTTCAGGGAGGAGAAAGGTGATTTAATGCAGTGCACGGGTGAGAAATGGGGAGAATTAATTTGCAGAAAATGTTATAAAAAGATTGAAAATGGAAAGAATAACAGGAAGGTGAAAAGGAAAGTGAAGAAGGAAGTGTGTACGAAAGCAAGTGTAAGGTAGATGGGGACAGGAACACAAAAGAAGGAAATTCCAGGAAGTAAAATCCTCTCTTGCTCAGTTTTCTGTGATAACAGCAAGCACTTATTTCCAATTTGAAGCAAATCTTGGTAGGCAGATACTTCTAGTCTTTTCATGTTTTATTAAAAAAGCTTAATTGGGTGTCTTAGCACTCAGAGTTAAGCTGTTTAATGAAAAGTAAAAGTTAAAAGCATCTGCAAGTAAACATTATGAAAACCGATGGTAAGCAGCATTTCTTATTTAAAATACTTTCTTTTTTACCCCCTGCTGACATAAGAGTATGAATCTTTGTTAGCTGAGGGCTAGCTGAAGCTGAAATAATCTGGTTTTAATCCCCAAGGGCACAGAATCATGTACTCACAACACAATCAACATTGTGGTATCAGTCTGTGAAGATTCACTCAAAGAAGGAGGAAGTGGTACAAAAGGTGGCAATAAACAAGTGATTGTGTTAACAAATAAATGTCCCATTGCAGGCATAGCAAATAAAATGTGAAAATAAACTACACTGTTCACAAGGTAGTTTTTAGTATTTCGGAAACTTAGCTCAGTGAAGTTAATTTAATGTTTTTTTAACCCCATTTAACACTTACCCTGTGCAGGTCACATTGTAGGAAATGTGTCTTTTTATCAAGTTACTTCCACCAAGTGGACTCCGTTAATACCAGTAGGTTCCTAAGTTTATGAGCAAGAATATCTTTAATTGTAAAAACACATCTTTCCCTGGCTTCTTCTAATGCCATTATCATATAAATACCCAATGCTCCTAGAGAAGATTTATACAAACAAAAAAAGTACTTCCATGAGTGTAATTTACATTACTTCCTCGGATAAAATCAGACACTTCTTGCTGGTACAACCATATCTCTCTACACCCTGATTCTTGTCAATACAGCTATATCAGTTAAGATGAACAACTTAACAGTTAAGGTGACACTAGCAAAACTTAAGTGCAGCCCATGCCTTAGGCTAGCAGAAGTTGTCAGTTAAATTCAGGGCTCCTTTACGTTAAGTGCCGCCTTATGCAACCAGGCTTTCTCTGGCCACTGATGTTCTCCAGAGATGAAATCCTGCACTTAGTGTTGCAACATCCACTCTTAAACTCCTGAAGCTCAAGTACTGTTCAGCAAACTCAGATAGAAAAAAACCTCCACAAATATGTACCTGTATTACAGGGAATACTATTCAAGGAACACTTTAACACACTTCCTACGTTTTTGTAGTATAGCTTTTCTCCGCCACTGGGTATGGAATCTCACTTCATTTGAAAACCTGTGGACATTTTGTGATTGCAATTAAGCAGGCCAGAATTTATGTTTATCTGTCCAACAGTCAGCAACTTAGAGAAGAAAACATTTAAGCTCATGTTTCCAATTACTGCTATAAACTCTGATGAATTTAAGGACCTATACATAGGATCTTCCAATACTGAAAATGTCTGATTTTCATACATTTCAATATCTGATAACATTGCAAGTGTTAATTTTCCCCTTTTGAACAGCTCAGAATGTTTCTTTCAAAAGCCAATGAATTGCAAGATACTAAACCTAGGCCTGTCATTCATGAATAACTATGGCCAGTTTGTGTCCTAACCCTACATAACTTAGGACAGAAACCCTTTACTTTAGAAAGGAAGCCAATAAACTATCATGTGAACTACTCAGAGACTTGGAAGGTGAAAAATATAATTCTAGGAGAGGTGAATGGAGTATTTGTGCAGTCATAAAATACACAGAAATGCAAATTTTTGGTGATCATGTAAAAAAAAGGGAGTTTATAATGGAAATACTTAGGCTGCTTTCTCTGTAGTGCAGCTATTCTCTCTATATGTATAGTACAAAATAAATCTCAGTATAGTTAATAAGTCTTTCTGTCCATAAATCTGTCCATCCAAATAGGCTTAAATCTTCATATTAAATGTTTCTCGACTCTGTGTGTATAAAGACAGAAATAATCTCTTTCTCTCTATTCCTTGCTGTCAAAAGCAAGCTGATTTTTATTTTGTTTCATTTTATTGAAACCATGCACATAAGCCAGATCCCTTCAATTTAGAATAGAAGGGGCTGGTTGGAGAACATTTTCCAATGGGGAATTTTGACTCTGAAAGGAAGCTCTCTCTTGGTCTGAAATAGCCCCGGTTAGTCCATCAGTCTTCAGGGCACTTTGCCAAGTCCATCTACCATTACTTGCATGGTTTGACCTGCCTTGAGGAGGATGGCTTGTACTCCACTGGGGGTTGTCTTTTGCTGGCTGCCAGTGCTGCAATGCTATTTAATTTTGTATTTTCTTTTTTTTTTTTTTTTCCTAACTTTGTGCAAGGGGTGCTAATACTTTGGCTAGGTTTCCCCTTTCATTCCAATATAAAGCCACAGGAATTAAGGCCAAATCCACATGTATCTACATGGAGGTTTTTAAGAGATTTGTAGTCCTGTATCAAGCAGGGCAGGCTGTACTCAGGTTCTCTCTGGACTACTGCATGAGCAGTTACTTCTAAGGGCAATTAGACTGCTGCAGAACCTGCAAAAGTCTCTCTGATTTCTACCAGTGCTGCCACAGGAATTGGCACTGCATTGCCGCAGAAAAGAGAGATCCCTGACTAGAGCTTAAACGCTACTAATTTGAACTCCGCAGCAAATACTCCAGCTAGGGACAAAAAAAACCCCCACAAAAATAGGTTGCAAATTAGTCATCAAGAAGTTTGATGAGATCAGTGACAGATGCCAATAACAGAATCCAGCGTTGTGCTCTTTTGTATCCAGTACAAGCATACAAAGTATATGCCAAGCCTATTTCTTTATAAAGGCCTTCAGAAATAGGAAAAATGTGTGTATTGGGTTGTTTGCAGCTCTTGTTACTGCTTACCATACATAATACCTGAGATATTAAATGCCATGTTAGGGCCAAGCTCAAACTAGACTCAAAGCGCAACGGCCCTAAAATGGGGAAATTGAGTTTAAAGACCTTGCAAGGCAAAGTTGGTTGCCTTTTTTTTTTGGTGGGAAGTCCAGTGGTAGCCAGGAGAGCCCTAAATGATGTTTGTGGAGTGCCTAAAGTTAGTAACAGTCAGGAGTGCATTTTAAAGCAGATTTTCCTGACAGGATTTCTAAGATATCACCCATCATGATTTGTGGTCGTCACCATGCCCCCCACCCCCTTCCTGGCCTTGATGGAGAAGAGGATGTGCAGTGGAGTTCTACCTCCTGCCTTCCCTGAGTGCATTAGTCCTGTGACAATATTGGCAAAGAAAGGGGTAAGGTACAGCCTGCTACCATTCTGTCCGCTCTTCTAGTTCAATACATTGCTCTAGACTCCAGACAGCGGTAGTGTTACAAGTCAGCTGTAGAAATAACTGAATTTAAAAAGCAGAGTTGTAAGAAACAGCATTAACTTTTGGCATTCATAACTTTAAAATGTCCAAATACTTATTTAGCTTTAAGCTTCTTTCTTTTTTTCTTTCTTTTTTTCTTTCTTTTTTTCCCAGAAAAAGTGTCACCACTGTGCAGAAACCATATTTGTTCATAGTGCCAAGTAAATTTTCTATAGCTGAGTTATGAACCTCTGAACATACAGGTTTAAAATGGAAATGCTGACATAATCTTAAATGTAGTGGCACAAATACTGCCACTACAATAATCCTTGTAATCTAATATATTAGCCCTAGGGGGATGGAGACTCAATTGCTGGTCTCAGACAGCCTTTCTGAGGCTCAATTCAAATTGCATAATTATTCTACATCCTTCAAGTTCTTTAAAATACGTTTCAAATACAGTATTGTACATTGCAAAATATTTGTGCTTCAGAGGTTGATTTGACTTTTTTTTTCCACTTCAAAGAGATATATATGACCTCAGAGGCATGTGAAAAATCATTAATCAAGTTTATACTATGTAACACTCTTTTGTGTGTGAAAGACTCACTTTTTTCCAGATTTCCTCAGTTATGTTGCCAAGATGATTCCCCTAGAGAGCCATGTGTTTATCTTGACAGGTGTTAGTGAGATCTGCAGAGTCTCAGTGGAATTGTTACTGGTTGCTTTGAGGTACAGTAGAAAACATTAAGTCTGCAAACTAATGAACTTACCTTATTACATTCTAAATAAAATAAACCACAGAGTAAGTTGGATTAATCTACTAATGCCTTTCTAATGAAGCTTTTATTGGGCATATGGTGTGGCCTTGCTATTTTCCTCATATAGCTAGCACAAGCAAAAACTCAAAATAAAACCTACATTTATCTCTTCTGTTACATACCCGTATCAAAAACTCGCTATCACAATTATTTTCAGATTGCTATTTTGCTAGCATAACCTTTGATTATGATTTGCAAGACTAAATGGATTAAAAAAAAATAGAAAGCAATCAGATGAAAAAAAGAAACAGGAGTCACCACTGATAGGAGAAGAGAAAAATACAACTTCTACTGCTGTTGCTAGGGGAAAAGTATAAACCGCTGCTGCTAACTTATAATTACTTCAAAATGCATTCTGTGACCTGTCCTGACAATGTCAGGGAATCACTAACTAAATATTGTAACTTCTGAAGTTAAATAATCAGTCCTTAGTTACAGTCTGTTAGTGTTTTCCAGCCCTGAGCTGTAACACGCTATATTTTTGTAATGTATCTTAGAAGCAATAAAAAAGTGGGTGCTTTTAACAAAAAAGAATGAGTTTTAAGCAAGGTGAAACAAGATACCACTATTTTCAGCCAGCTATGCCTTTTGCTTTTAATTGTCTTTTTCTTTCTCTCTGTGTATGTACAAGATCAGAACACAAGAAAAAACACTCCTTAGCAACATTCATCTTCTGGGAACACACTGCTGAATTTAGGTATAAACCCATAACAGCATCTCAAAGAATAGCAGTATCTCATATACTTCAGCTTTGATATACTATTTCAAATCCTTAATTTCCTTTTTTCAGTTTCCCACATAAAGTTTTGCTTTGCTTCTGTATTTGCAATGCCCATTTGAGACAAAAAGATCTTTTCATAGCCAAGCTCCCCCCTCCCTTTATTTACTTCAACAACAAATTAGCAGCCAAGTTTTTGTAGAGGATAAGAAAATAGATATAGTGAAAACAGTGAGAACATAGTTTTTCTTTCCTTCAGCACCAGCAGCCAGAAACAGTATGAAAGCAATGGATCATGAAGAAAAGCAATTTCCTACTTCAGGGATTAAGCAATGCCCTCTTTTGTAATGTTAAATGAAAGTTCTAGTTCTTTTTTTTCAAGTAATACTGGTTTTTTTCCCCCAATTTAAATAAATAGTCACTAGGGAAGCTCCAACAGAGTCCCAAACACATCACTTTCTAGCCAATCAATAACATAGATAAAACCCTTTATGTTGTACTTCTTTGAGCAGGCCTATTGATAGGGCAAGAAAAATTAAGCTACTACAGAAGCCAAAGATAATTAGCTTAACGAAGGAGAATATCTGGTGGTACATGCGTTCTGTTCTTTTCCTAAGGACAAATATAGGGGATTCTAATATAGAAAATATACAGACTTTTGTTGAAGCATTCAAATAAAGACAGCTACCTACATTTTACTGTGACAGTACACATCTCGCATCCAGTGACACTGTAAAATTAACTGCTTCTGTGATGATACATGGCTGGGCTATCAGGTCATGTGCCATACATACCATCATCTAAAACATTATCCTACACTTCCCCTTGGTAGTATGGAAAAGATGGAAGTTCTACATCTGCCTCTGCCACAGCTTTTCAAGTGCAACTTCGGGCAAATCACTACAAACCATTAGTTACTTAATAGCTAATTGACAAGCCAGGTCAATATTATCAGTCACAAGGATAAAGATTATTTGCGTGAGTAAGGCTTGGTAGAATTACACCCTTCACAGCAATGCTGAAAGGTTTCAAAGGCTTTCATCTTCCAGCGCTATTAAACAATGCATTGCAGGATTAAGTCTTCTACACCTACAAGTTTGTATCTATAAAGCTCTAACAAGAACATTCAGTGTGGCGTTAAAACCAATACTGTGTTTAAAGCACTTTGAGATTGCTTCATGATAAATGCAAATGTTTATAATAGTTATGGATGCGTGGGCCTTCCTCAGTTTTTATACATAGATAAATGGGAATCCTGTAAATATCTGATCAACTTTGGTTAATGGGGCAATTTGTTTAGGAAAGCATTATCACTGTAAAGAAGCATTGTTGGACCAAGCTCATTCTCCTTAGCATATATGCAAATAATAGCTGCAACTATCAAGAGATTGGAAACAGAAAATCATTTAATTCATACTTGTGTTTTGGTTTTTAATGAATTACATTAAAAATTTTCCTAGGTAAGACAAGGTACCTGCTATATAATTAAAATGAAGTCACAACCAACTTATCTTTTAAAACCAGGTTGTAACAGGAAAGAAAATGCAAGACTTCTCAGCTGCAACTTTATGACTCTATCAAAACTTGCTTAATTTTACCTGTTTATTTCAGTGCATAATAAAAGATGTACCCAGAGAAAAAATATACGATGCATACATATTTTTAAAGGCTTAGAAAACTAGCGGTTTTATTTTAACACCCTTGGATCTAATTTTGTTTCTAACAAGTAAAATGAGAAGAATGGGGCCCTGAAAAGGATAATGGTCTGAAACCTGCTCTTTGAATCTTTGCACGTGCTAAAACGATCATAAATTTCAATAGAAAATATGGGTGCACTGCTGGCCATCTTTGGTTACACAGTTCAGCATTACTGCCCAGAAAAGCTTAGGGGCATAATACATACTGGGTTTTCGTTAGGAAGTTTTCAAAAACCACCATATTGAACCACACTAGCCTTTAATAGCTCTTCCACATTTAACAGGATGTCAGTTCCTGGAGCTGTTTTTCTTTTGATGCACACAAAGTACTGCCAGTAATTTTAATCAGAATTATGTCACGCATTGGAGGAAGACAATCACATAATATGAATTATCACGGTTTTTCCATATCCCTGCCTCTCACAGAACTGTAGTTTTGTTAGTGGAGTTGGTACTGCATATGCTACTGATTTGTGGCTGCTTTGTTTAAAAAAAGCTTAGTACTAGTGTAGTCCTTCTCGTCCAGTTGTATCAAAGTGCTTCATAAAGCAGTGAAAACAGTGGAGCCAAGGAAAAACCTGCAGTGAAACTTTTTCTTCATTTGGTAACATGAAAAGGTCTCAAATTATTTTTAGTGAAAAATAAAGAAAACACATTATGAAAATTAAAGCATCACATTTTTAAGAATTATTTCATTTTAAAAATTATGTTCCTTTTCATAATTTTTTGTTGTCTTGGTTTAACAAAATTAAATGCCTTTTCTTCATCACTATTTTTCAGTTGGGATTGAACAAATCTTGTCTCAAATACTTTCTTTTCGGAACTGACTCTAAACCTAAAATTAGTTAATCCCTATAGCTCAAATCAGGGCACTTTACTCAATAAAACTCCTACTCTAAGTAATGCCCTGAAAGCCTTCACCTTGTTTTCACTCAATTCCTACTCAAGGAACACAAAAGTACTGAAGGAAGATTAAATATTATGATATAAATTTCAATGCTTGGTACTAAGAACCTCAGTTTCCATTTACTTTGCTCCTGTAAGCTAGCTTTAATGAAAATATAATTGTTCTACCCTAAATATTAATCACTGTTGCCAGATTTAAACTTACAATATTAGTGATAAAGCTCAGTGTGAGATGTGGGCACACCACCCGCGTCAGGTCAAGTGGTAGGAGATAAACCCTCTATGTCAAGCACCTAACAGGGATACAGCCTGTGCATTGGGTACGTAACAGGGCACGTGCTCTACGTTTGTTGCATAAAAGGGGGATGTACCCACCTTCGATCACATAACCTAACACAAAGCTTGGGATCAGGATCCCTGTTTCTTACCTTCCCATTGTAGCAGAAAGAAGCATTTGCACCTGCATTGTATGGGACAATGAGTAACCCTTGTTTGGCTAAGAGCGAACTTCTACACTAGAATTACAACAACATGAGAAGTTTATGAATTACAACTTAAGCAAGAGTAACGTTCATGTTGCCACATACTTTCGAGCTCTGATACACATGCTCTGGTTGAACACCACAATGTGAGAGCTGAAGGACAGGTTGTTGAATCGTTTCAGCCAACATCCCATTGACCTGAATGGAATTTACACAAGACAAAGACGTGGACACAACCTTAGTGTTAACATATTCCAGCAAAATCAATATGAGCTATAAATTATTAGAAGCTATTTTTAATTCTCACCCGCTTCACACTAATGATCAATTTGTCATTAATGCAAAAAGAGATTTAGAGCAATGCCTATGCCATTAAAATAAGTATCCATTAGATATACAGTATACCCCACAAGTGCATTTCCTTCTTGTGGAATTCCTCCAGAACACTGGATCTATAAACAGTATAATATAATTCTATTTAACTGGTAATGAGCTATTGAATTGCACAGGGGGAAACAGCTTACAACCTTAAAAACTTCTAAAGTAACTTCTCTAGTCAAGATGGGTTTCAATTATACAACTCAGTATATGAAAAAGTTTTTTGTTATATAAAATGTATCATTGTTAGTTTGCACTTCTTTCATTTTTTTCATCAAAGGAGATTTATAATGTGTAAGCAATACAGCAAAGGCTTTCTTCCCTAAAGAAGCTCAGAAATAAGCAGATTCACAAGATTAGTTTTCTGGAAGGAAAATTCTAGTTATGCATTTGAAGAAGTTTTCTTCTTCCTTTCCAGTACTGCTACAGTTTGGGGAAATGTTGTTTGTAAATACGACTAACAGCAGGGAATTCCTGCATTGCTACTCAATACAGACCAAGGTGGTAAACAAGAGTTAAGTTTTTGTTAATTTATTTAGAATCTCTAATTTAATCTCTTCATATGAAAAGGACAAACTGCTGTACCACTGAGGTTTTTGGTCACAGTGATGAGATCAGTAGGTATTTCACCAATATTTAGCCATAGCTACATAAACCTTATTAGGAAATTTTCTGACCTAGGTGACTATAAACACAAGGACTGAGAAAACCCAGAGCCTTAACACAAAGCTGGCCATTAATCTGTACTGCATGATTTCTCTCTTGATAAGACTTCCAAATTTCCAGTGGCTGGTGAATAGGATGAGTCAAGCACTCTGAAATTAGTAAATGTTGATCACTGATATCTTGTTGTGGTAAACAGCAAATGTATTTTTCTTCAAGATGAGGACTTTTTCCCATACCTTTTCAGTTGATCAATCTTCAATAAACCTTCATCATATTTATCTAATAGATATGTGGGAGGGTAAAATGATCAGTACTTCTTTTCTCTTTAGTTGCCTAGTTTTAGCGTGAGCCTCCATGCTTGAACGTGGTTCAGGGTGACACCGTGAGTCGGCATCTGCTCACAGCATACTGGAATGTACAAATACAATTACAGCCTGCAAAAATGTGAAGTAATTCTTCCCTTCAGCTCCACATTAATAAAGTCTCAGCAGGAATACCAGGTACAAATTTGGACATCAGACTCCAGGAAGACATGAGCCAATTGAGAGAAATGTGAGGAGAACAACATGACCAGAGTCTAGAGAACATGAGCTGTGATAAAGCTTGAAAGAATTAGGCTAGAGAGGAGACAACTGAGATGGAACACGATAATAGCCTTCAAATACATGAAAGGCTGTTTCAAAAGAATAAGGAAATAACCTGTTCTCAATAACAATGATGGATAGGACAAAAATAAATGTGCTAAATTGCAGCAATTAAGATTCAGTGTAGATATTATGAAAACTTTCTCAACAGTAAGGATAGGGAAGTGGTATAAAGGATCACCTACAAGACAGTGCAGTCTCCACTGTTAGAATTATTTCAGAATAGCATAGACACAAGTCTTTCTAGAACTACTCAAATATAATTGATTATCTTTTCAGGACTGGGATGACGTCCTGCAGTCCCTTTCGTCTCTATATTTCTATGAATAGGACTCCTGCATGCAATCATTTGTGCTGGAAATTGTTAACTGCAGAAATGAAAATATTCTCCTCTAGGCCTCCCCTTGCCCAGAGTTGGTGCAGAAATAAGTAGGAGTAAACTTCTTATCAACACCCTCTTTTACCCCATATGTGATGTTACTAGGGATGACAGGTCTGTTTGCCCATTTGAAGCATTCTTAGAAAACAAAAATGAGAATAACCAACCTTATCTAGGCCAATAGTAAACAAACGAATAGGAAAGCAAATATCACTTCACCTTAAATTCCTCTTCTAAATCACAAAACAAAACAACTTCAAATGAATTCAAGAAAGAAGAAAACACATCAAGCACAAAGATTTTACATGAGTAGAAAAGAAAGGAAGTTACATCATCCACTTTTGGTTTTAGAAGAATATCCTGTGATATATGAACTTTTAGGTGACATACACACATACGTATATACTTGTGTGTGTGTATTTGCCAGCTTTTAACACTGGCAAAAATTGTCATGATTAGACCTTATTTCTGAAGGCTGGACCATAGTATTGGACTATGACCTGTAGCATGCATGAGATTCAAACACAGTCATGCTCCTGGACTCAGTGGGCTCAATAGTATTCATTAAATAGTCCATTCCCATGGGATTTAACCCTCAATCATCCTACTTAGGAAAACTTCTGGTTTCAAACCTTCTTAATTCTCTACTGAATTACAATATTTTATTGAATAATATTCTCAACATTGTGCTCTAAATGATTTTTTTTCTCTGTAGCTTACCCCTGAGTGGTTCAGATAGTTGGATACCATGGTGTCCTATTTGAACTTGCAGCCACTTACACATACTAAATGAAGAAGCACTCAGTTAAGAGATTTGGACAGCTGTGCATGAAACTTTCAAAAGTGAACTAAAACATGACTGAAAGACCTTACTTTAAAATTTCAAATTGAAGCTTGAGTAAAATTTGCTTGCAACAGCTATGAGACTGTAGTCTCAGCGCAGGAGAGGGTTAGGGTTATGATCTATTGTTACTGAAGACAGGAAGGAGTAGAAATTCCCTGTCCCTTCCTAAAGTTATGTCTCTGTAAATCTCCATCTGTTACACCCTTGACGAGTCTCCTAATATTCATCATTCCTTCTTGCTCTCTGGTAAGTTGCACTGATGTGGAGAGTGAGAGAATATCTCCAGAGCAAGTTCCTGCTGCTTACATCCCCATTTGAAGAAGACTTTCCCTTTTTGCTGGCATGTAAAGTATCTCAAGATTTGTCCCTCATTGACTAAATTCATTAGAGATCATCATGAGTATTGGATTTCTTTTCAGCAGGACACTCTCTTGTCAGCAATTCCCTGCCCACTGTTCTTTAAAGAAACAGTTTCCTTTGATCCATATTGTAAATAAATCCCCACAACTTAAAAATAAACCTGTTGCATCTCACTCCTCCACTGCTGACAGCTGCATTTCCATCAAAAAACACTATCTCAAAATATACTTCTCAAGCATGTGAGTCTTTCCTGACACCTTTTGCATTACCTTCCTGCTTCATAGTACTTTTGTGCAATTTTCTAAATACAGATTTAAAAACAATTAATCTTGGTTCATGGTTCTTTCCAGATTCTTCATCAGGATAATACATCTAGAAAATATAAAACATCTAAATAATACAAGAATTGTGATGAAAAAAATGAGAACAGTTGGATAAAAATAAACCTCATTATTATCTAATCAAATTCACAGCTGCAATGTCATACCCATCAAATTCAAGAATCAGCATCACTAGATGAATGTGAAAAACCTATCCAATAGGATACCATCACAAGATCTAGGAAATACTGAAGGTGTATTGAAGGAATGTGCAGAATGTAGAACCAGAGAATGAAAAGAAGCAGAGGACCCAGAAACCGAAATCCATAGTATAATACAAAAGCTAGGAACATTTGACTTACCAGACTGTAATTCTATCAATGGACTCAGGTGACTGCAGAATACATGATAGCAAAATCTAGTAATTCACAATTATTTATTCTCTTAATATACTTATGAAATAGATGTTTAAATTTAGTGCTGTTCTTGAAAAGGAAAGTGAAGCTTTTTCCATCATATTTCAGAAAAGCTTCAGGACTGAAATGGAATATATTTCAAAAGGAAAGATCAAAGTTATCTTGTTCCATCCCAGAAAACACAAAGTTAAGGAAATTAATTATTTTATTCTAGAAGTGTTCTGATCCTGATTTCTTATACATAGGAAGGTTGACTTTTTGCCAAGATGCATGAAAAAGTATACAGTTTCATTGATTCATAACTGTCCAATTATACATAATCTTTGCTTACTGCTCCTGAACAAGGACAATTTTTATGTCGTTATTTTCCTTCTGGTTTTCAGCAAGCCAAGCATCACTTGTTTCAACAGAACGTCATTATGGGTTGCTTTTCTCTCCAAACACATTTTCCAGTGCATTGTATTTTAAAAAAACGCAAAAAGACAACACAAAACCAAACAAGCAAACAAACCCTCCAAAACCAACAAAAAACCTCCACAGCAGTACAACTAGGTTGCATTGCTTACCCTCCTACCACAAAAAGGCTTCACTGCCTTCCTGAGAATTCATCTAGCCTGCACGGTGACTATTGACTGCTGGGCAGATCACCATAGCTATGAAACAGAGCATGGGGAAATGAAATGTGAAGGACAAAGAGCGTGAGCGGGGTTCTTTCCAGATTCTTCTGGAAAGAAGAATCTGTGTACATACTCGTGTACATACAAAGCGTGTGTACATACTCGCTCGCATGTGCGTGTGAGAGAGAAAAAAGAAAAAGCTCTATATTTGGGTTTATGTATCCTTTGCAACACTTCAGAGGTTCTCAGCAGTCCCCAAGAAAGCTCCTGCTCATATGCTTTCCTGATTAAGGCAATAAATATTGAAGTAATCTCATATTCATAAGTAATTTACTAAATGAAAAAAAGCAGCCATTTTTAGAAAGACTTTCACTAAATAATCATGGAATACTTAGGATTGGTCAAGTCTCCTTTACTAAATACGTGTTTTATTGCTGCTTTCTAAACATCTATAATATCCTTTAAGCATCCAGACCTACTACCACATGATTAACACTATGAAATTGTATTTTCAGAACAGTCCACTAGGAATGACGTTTGGTTTTTTTTTTAACCTTAGAATAGTTTACAGGTAACAATGTGGCTAGCAGATTTAAATTGTTGATAGCACCTATCATTGCATCAGTCTGTTTCTCCCCTCCACCCTCCGTTTTTAAGGTTTCCTAAGCTTTGATTTCAGGAACGTCTCACTTATTAATTTACACCAGTGCAAAGTAGTACAAATTACACAATTATTCCATATACTGATATAATTCCATAATTCTCCATGGAGAATGACATGTATACTTTTGTAAGATATGGTGCCTAAATTACATCTTTATGTTCTTCAGTGACATAATCTTTCCTTGAATTTTAAATGTTTTTAATCATTTCCTATTGCTATACTGCTTTTTGCCATACAAACCCCAATTAATAAACTTTACTTATCCTAAAAGTGAAAATATTATTATCCCCATCTTCAGCTAGATAGAAATGCATTCTGAATTGAACGAGGGTAATAGGAAGTTACTATTTCCAGATTACAAGATTAAGAAAAGGAGCTCAAGTCACAGCTAGAATAATAATTTTAGGAATTAAGACTAAAATACACATAGACAAATGCTTAACTGATGCAAGTCAACATATATACATTGATTTCAACACAGCAATAACAGTTTATACGTGAGGAGCCACTGGTTGGTAAATTAACAAACTACAAGCATAAAGCCCATTTTGGTAAGTATTAAATATGTCTGTTAATGCAGGAAACAAAATCTTTGCATTATACTGAAAATAGGCAAACTGTCTTTCTGCAGAAGGGCAAATGCAGAAAAAATCTAAGCCAAATGCTTGCCATAATCTCATTTTATCTAATCCTAATACCATGCAGATAATATGCCAAAGAGAAAGGATCTTCTGGCTTTGCAGACTAATACAATGTCATTTGAACTGAAAGGCAGACAGTCATGCCATGACAAAATACCTATCTATTTGTAAAACAACATAAACTGAACTGTGTTTCGATAGGCTGGAAGCAGCATGACCAGGCTATATTTCAGCAACAATCTATCCAAGTTTCTCTTCCTCCCTTCCTTTTTCTTTTTTCCCTTTAAAGATTTCCTGCTTATTTGCTATACAGTCAGCAAGCCTAACTGCAGCAACTTAATTAATGAAAGGGGTTTTTTTTGTTTGGTTTGGGTTTTTGTTGGTTTTTTTTGTTTGTTTTCTTTTAATCTGGAATTTAGAGGGCCAGATTATTCTTCAAGTACAGAAACATACACAAGGACACTCAGGAAGCAGTTCAAAGGGCTTAGTGGTTCCATTCATATCTATGGGCTCACCTTCACTGGCCACAGAAACCAAGGCTCAGGCAGGACTGGTGCACCCCAAGGGGTCAGGACGAGAGATCTCATCCTGAGAGAGAGATGATCTGATCCAGAGATCGGAATGCTCCTGAGTTCACTACACAGATACAATCTGAATTACAGGGATTCCTGCCATTATTCATACAGTGGTGGTGTTTTTAATGTTCTTAATTTTTATGTTCAAAGCCCTCAGTTAAAAGTTTCTCTTTGACTGTATATTCAAACTAACTCTGAAAATGTAGTTGGGTGAAATGCTGCTAGAATAGACAAGAACCCTCTGGGCTTAGCCAAAACAACAGGAAAGCATTCTACCTTTCATTTGGAAATGAAAAATCAACCCAAGTTGCTTGACAGGTTTAGAAATCATAGCAAACCATTTAGAGATTATAGCCTTAAATTTACATTTGAATATGAAGCCCCTCCACAAGGCAAATGACTGGGGCTTACAAATTGTGTTAAGAAACTTTCTAATAAACACATCTGATATTTTATTATCATGGAACAATCTGACTATAAATCATTGTAGACTATTAAGGAGTTGGAGTCCAATGATACTGTAGCCACAATCACAGATTAACTAACTGTTGGGTTTTGTTCTGTAAAGCTTCTGTTACTGAATTCAGCAGTGTCACTCCATTAGCAAAGCGGTGCTCTCCTCTCCTGCCACATGAAATACAAAGCATTGGGAATAAGTTCTGAAGGATTGCACAGGGAACGAAAATAACTATCCACTTCTGCTTTCCATCACCCCCATGTGATAGCAGTCTGTGTATGCAAGAGACCTGATGGAAGTATGCCAACCAGTAAAGAGGGAGGGAGAAGAAACTCTGCAGCACTTCTCAACTGGGTTTTGGTGGAAGGGATATTGATGGGCATTCCCATCTGATGCCTTTCAGTGGTTCTACAACTTTTGAGTAGAGGTGATTCAGGCTGGAGTTGTCATTTGAAGCCTAGTAGGTCTGATTTATCCTTTAAGAACACCTGTACTCAAAAATTATGTTCCTGATTCATTCCATTAGGCTATTTTCACAAATGCTTTCTTGTGATGTTTTTGAGAAATTAGGAGCTTTCGTTTGTCAAGTAAGATCTGCTCATTTGCTATACAATACTACTGCCTTTTTTGTACCTGCGCGCTCTCTCATGCTAGTTCTCACACAGAACCAGTGATACTAGCACTGATGATAATGACACTGCAAACAGCACACAGAATTAAGCTAGAATGTGCTCCGTTCTGGCTAGCATTAGTACCGGCATCTTGGCTATTCCTCTCAAAAAGAAGTAGAGAAAAATACCTTCCCTCCCCTCTCCTTAATTACCATTCCGTTTTCTACTGTAAGTAAATGCAGCATATATAAAAAAAATTAGCAAAAGTGAAAGGGAAGTTCACATGCAATTTGGTTACTGATACTGAAGGCTAAAATTATATAAACAGCATGAACAAATAATAAACAACTGAAAGGCAGAGTCCTAAGAAGCTCTCTTTAAAGGGCATATATTATTTTTTCTAACGGCATTTTTCAAAGCAGTCCTTTTAACTTTCATGGTATTTTAAAATCTTCAAATAATTGCAAACCAGTCAAAAATATTATGAATTCCAAGGAGGTTTTGAATTAAGGAATCAGTAAGTTTGTATTATAAAATATTTTACCAAGTATCAAGTGTGAATAACAAATATCAAACAAACCATGGTATTGAGAGATTTGTAATTAATATAGACAAAGAAAAATATTAAACATTTAATAATTTCTTATATTTGTATTTGTTTTAAAAGGTAATATGGAAGTATTTCTCTTGATTTCCACTCCCTCCAACTCAGACACACAAATACAAACAAATTTTAACCAGTCACTTCAGGGAGATGATACTGAATAGACCACTCTGGAAAACTTGACAGACAATAGATACAAAGGTAAGTGCTTATAAAGCCAAAACAATGGGTCAAGTCTAATCTTTACCTATGTGAATTAGGGTTTCAAGACTGAGTGTGATTTGTTTTAGAGCAACAATGAAAGCCATATCACTGGTGTTGAAAGGGAAATATACTGAAGAATACTTTTATCTGTCTACACTGCAAGATACCAAAACACAAGCTGCACAAATTGATTCAGTCTGCATCAGAGAGGAGAAATGCAATGGCATCCTTTTATCAGCTAACCAATCTGTAATGACCTTGAGAGGAATTACTTGAGAAAAGACGAGGGCTGCTATAGCCACCTTCTTTTACACTTTCTCGACAGGCAAATGTTTAGGCATTATTAAATCCTGGTTTGACTATGTAAGTATCCCAATAATCAGGCCAGCTCTGAGTATTCTGACTACCTGTGAGAAAGACTATCACGAAAATCTCCGAGCAGAAGTACCCACCTTTGAAGCAGCGTTTGCCTCTGCAGCCATATGGAAGTTAGGGCTATTTTCTATCGCTGCAAATAGAACTGAGCAAATAATTGACTTGCTGGCTTTTTTCCAAAGTCAAAAGAAATGGTTGTTGTGGTTTATCTAAAACATTTTTTCCTAGCCAAATGAAAACATTTAGTATTTTATGATTTTAAGTTTCGTTCTACTTTCAAGGTTTTAAAAACACTGCTTTAGAAATAAGGTTTTTAAAAGCTGTGATTTAAAAAATAAATATTACATTATTTCAGCTGATGTGATTTAAACTAATTTACACAAACTAATGTATTGTTTCAGCTGGGAGGAACTCTAACCCCTCTCTTCATCTAACAGACTTTCCAGCGTTTGGGAGCACCAGGTGTAGATTCTGGACTCTATTTGTCCTACTGGATTTCTGCAGGGTAGGTTGGGTCTTTAATGGTTCAGATTTGCTTGTGAACATTTGTTCCTTTATTGTCTTTGATGATATAACCATCCACACTGATTTTGGATATAATTGTAGGTAAGCATGGTGTTTGACCATCTGTTGCAGTACCTATAAAAAGATTTGTTCTTGTATAATACATTTAAATTCCAATAAATAAAGTTAAAGAACTAAGAACATGCCTGTAAAGGAATTTCTATGGGTTTAAAACCTGTTCACTTTACTCATACAAACAGACCTACTATTTTGAAAGTGGCTTGCATATAATATACTGCATATTTTGTGGTTGTTGCACAGTATATGTAATATTTTACTGTATGTGACATTGCTCTCCTCCTCTCCCCTTGCTTTATATCTTTGTATCTAGTTTTATGACTTTTCCTCTGTTGATTTAGATAAATCCTGATGATGATGTTGCGTATATTACAATGCAAAACAATGGTGGCCATAAGTTCAGGATAAAGAACTAGATAACTAAGGTGGGTTGTAAAACTATGACATCCCGTCCGTCCCCCCCCCCCGCCGCCCCTTACTGCTTTTGATTTTACTTCTGTAAACAAAACCAGAAAATTACTAAGGGAGTAGAGAGAAAAGATCAAAGCAAGAAGATAATTGTATTATTCTTCTGCATAAAAATAGTACTAGTCAACACATACTGTAGATAAATCCTCCCACAATTAAGCACTAAAACACTACAGGAAGCAGAGTTATTAGAAAACATGAGTATTTTTGTCATCGCATGTCATTATTTCACATTAACCACTGTGGAGTTTCCTTTGCATTCATGAAGGATAAGAGAAGACAATAATTTTAAAACCTGGAACAGCACATTAAGCTTGCATCAAATGTTGTACAATCCCTGAACTGGTTCCATTCACACACAAATCCATGCTAGTCACCACCGACCTATTTTTATGATTTTTTTTTTAATACTAGGTAGTGGTTCTTTTAAATAATTGTAACATCCAAAGTTGAAAGAACTAGTGATTAAATAGCTTATGTCAGCATGTGAGCTGGTATTTTCCCTTCTCTGTTTTTCATCAGAGTCACCTTTCAGTAGTAACTTGGAACAAAGCAATGACAGAAAGTTCGAAAGCTTATGAAAGCTTATGATAGTAGCAAATAAGACTAAAGATACAAGCAAAGAAACACAGCAAAACCTGTGACATACCAGAATACATCAGAGAGCCTTCAGGATAGGGGAAAGCTAGAGAATTAGAACTGATTAATGCAAAGTGCACTGAAGGGATCTGAAACTGTGTCTACTCAGATAGCTTAACTTGCTCTTGAAGTCTAAAATATTCCTTGACATAACTTGAGTTTGCCCATAGAAGTATCTTGTGTAATTAAGAACTGAGTTCCGGAGCCTGAGCTTTGGTTTCCTGGGGATATTGGGTAAGTGCCTAAGACCAGAGGCTTAATGCTCCCCATAGAGCTGTTTATAAAAGACCAGGATTCAAGTTCTGAGCAGAAGTATCTACTAATTAGAATGTATCAGTGTGAAACTCTATCCCAGAATTCAAACTTATGTTAAAAATAAAAACAAAACAAAACCACACCAACAACAACTACTTATCACCCATTCCCTTAGCAATCCTGATCAACCTATCACTAGTTTTTCCAGACCAGAGCCATTCCCACACCATAAAAATTCTCTTAATTCTTTGTTTTGATGTCTGTCGGAAATGGTTTTCTCCTTATCTACCTATTCAAACTTAAAAACATGAAGACTTCTTTTCCTCTAAAAAAATACTCTTACTCTGAAGACTATCAGTAATTTGCAAGCCACTTTCCTAACCCTGGCATGTAAATTTGCTAAGAGTTATTAGAGGAACTGGGAGTCACTCTCATATTCCTCTCAGTGTTGGTGACATTGTTACAGAATCATAGAATCATTTCAGTTGGAAAACACCTTTAAGACCATCAAGTCCAACTGTTAACCTAGCACTGCCAAGTCCACCACTAAACCATGTCCCTAAGCACCACATCCAAATGTCTTTTAAATACCTCCAGGGATGGTGACTCCACCACTTCCCTGGGCAGCCTGTTCCAATGCTTGACAACCCTTTCAGTGAAGAAATTTTTCCTAATATCCAATCTAAACCTCCCCTGGTGCAACTTGAGGCCATTTCCACTTGTCCTGTCACTTGTTACCTGGGAGAAGAGACCGACCCCCACCTCTCTACAACCTCCTTCCTGGTAGTTGTAGAGAGCGATAAGGTCTCCCCTCAGCCTCCTTTTCTCCAGGCTAAACAACCCCAGTTCCCTCAGCCGCTCCTCATCAGACTTGTGCTCTAGACCCTTCACCAGCTTCGTTGCCCTTCTCTGCACACGCTCCAGCACCTCAATGTCTTCCTTGTAGTGAGGGGCCCAAAACTGAACACAGTATTCGAGGTGCAGCCTCACCAGTGGGGACAATCACTTCCCTGGTCCTGCTGGCCACACTACTTCTGATTCAAGCCAGGATGCTATTGGCCTTCTTGGCCACCTGGGCACACTGCTGGCTCATACTCACTATCGACCAACACCGCCAGGCCCTTTTCTGCCAGGCAGCTTTCCAGCCACTCTTCCCCAAGCCTGTAGCATTGCATGGGGTTGTTGTGACCCAAGTGCAGGACCTTGCACTGAGCCTTGTTGAACCTCATACAGTTGGCCTCGGCCCATCGATGCAAGCTGTCCAGGTCCCTCTGTAGAGCCTTCCTACCCTCAAGCAGATCAACACTCCTGCCCAACTTGGTGTCCTCTGCAAACTTACTGAGGGTGCACTCCATCCCTTTGTCCAGATCATTGATAAAGATATCAAATGGAGCTGGCCCCAATACTGAGCCCTGGGGAACACCACTTGTGACTGGCTGCCAGCTGGATTTAACTCCATTCACCACCACTCTTTGGGCTTGGTCATCCAGCCAGCTTTTTACCCAGCAAAGAGTACGCCCATCCAAGCCATGAGCAGCCAGTTTCTCCAGGAGAATGCTGTGGGAAACGGTGTCAAAGGCTTTACTAAAGTCTAGGTGGACAACATCCACAGCCTTTCCCTCATCCACTAAGCAGGTCACCTTGTCGTAGAAGGAGATCAGGTTAGTCAAGCACGACCTGCCTTTCATAAACCCATGCTGACTGGGCCTCATCACCTGCTTGTCCTGTACGTGCCACGTGATGGCACTCAAGATGATCTGCTCCATAACCTTCCCTGGCACCAAGGTCAGACTGACAGGCCTCTAGTTCCTCAGATCCTCCTTCTGGCCCTTCTTGTAGATGGGCGTCACATTCGCTAATCTCCAGTCAACTGGGACCTCCATGGTTAGCCAGGACTGCTGATAAAGGGTGGAAAGGGGCTTGGTGAGCACTTCTGCCAGCTCCCTCAGTACCCTTGGGTGGATCTCATCAGGACTCCTAGACTTGTGTGTGTCTAAGTGGTGTGGCAGGTCACTAACCATTTCCCCTTGGATTATGGGGGTTTCATTCTCCTCCCCATCCCTGTCTTCCAGCTCAGGGGGCTGGGTACCCAGAGAACAACTGGTCTTCCTATTAAAGACTGAGGCAAAGAAGGCATTAAGTACCTCAGCCTTTTCCTCATCCTTTGTCACTATGTTTCCCCCCTGCATCCAATAAAGGATGGAGATTCTCCTTAGCCCTCCTTTTGTTGCTAATGTATTTATAGAAACCTTTTTTATTGTCTTTTACAGCAGTAGCCAGATTAAGTTCTAGTTGGGCTTTGGCCCTTCTAATTTTCTCCCTGCATAACCTCACGGCATCTTTGTAGTCCTCCTGAGTTGCCTGCCCCTTCTTCCAAAGGTCATAAACTCTCCTTTTTCCCCTGAGTTCCAGCCAAAGCTCTCTGTTCAGCCAGGCCGGTCTTCTTCCCTGCCAGCTCGTCTTTTGGCACATGGGGACGGCCTGCTCCTGTGCCTTTAAGATTTCCTTCTTGAAGAATGTCCAGCCTTCCTGGACTCCTTTGCCCTTCAGGACTGCCTCCCAGGGGACTCTGTCATCCAGTCTCCTGAACAGGCCAAAGTCTGCCCTCTGGAAGTGCAAGGTAGCATTTCTGCTGAACCCCCTCCTGACATCTCCAAGAATCGAAAACTCTTATCATTTTGTGATTGCTATGCCCAAGACAGCCTCCAACCATCACACCACCCACAAATCCTTCTCTGTTCACAAACAACAGGTCCAGCAGGGCACCTGTCCTAGTTGGCTCCCTCACCAGCTGTGTCAGAAGTTATCTTCCACACACTCCAGGAACCTCCTAGACTGTTTCTTCTCTGCTGTATTGTATTGCCAGCAGACATCTGGTAAATTGAAGTCCCCCATGAGAACAGAGGCTAGCAATTGTGAGACTTCTCCCAGCTCCTTATAGAATATTTTGTCTGCCTCTTCACCCTGGTTGGGTGGTCTATAACAGACTCCCACCATGATATCTGCCTTGTTGGCCTTCCCCCTGATTCCTACCCATAAACACTCAACCCTATCGTCACCATCATTAAATTCCAGACAATCAAAACACTCCCTAACATACAGGGCTACCCCACCGCCTCTCTTTCCTCGCCTATCCCTTCTCAAGAGTTTGTAGCCATCCATTGCAGCGCTCCAGTTGTGCGAGCCATCCCACCATGTTTCTGTGATGGCACCTATATCATAGTTTTCCTGCTGCACAATGGCTTCCAGCTGCTCCTGTTTGCTGCCCATTCTGCATGTGTTGGTGTAGGGTGCACTTCAGTTAGGCTACTGATCCTCCCACCTTTTTGGGGAAAGAAGCCCTAATTCCTGCGTAACCATTCTCAGGTGCTTCCATGGTTTCTAACACATCAATAATGCTTGCATCTTTGCTGCCACATGGATCTCCATCTGCTACCTCCGCTGAGATGGCAGACCGAAGAACCTTGCTAGCACACCAACCTTCAAACATTGGTGTGCTGCCTTCAGGCCTATCCCTAGAGAGCCTGGTTTTATCCCTTTCCCCCATCAAATCTAGTTTAAAGCTCTTTCAATGAGCCCTGCTAACTCCTGTGCAATGATCCTTTTCCCCCTTTGAGACAGGTGTACCCCATCTGTCACCAGCAGGCCTGGTGTCATGTAGACTGACCCATGATCAAAAACCCCAAAATTCTGCCAGTGACACCAGGCTCGGAGCCAGGTATTGATCTGCTGGCTCTTCCTGTTTCTTCGCTCATCATTCCCTGCAACTGGAAGGATAGAGGAGAATACTTCTTGTGCTCCTGATCCCTTAACCAGTTGTCCCAAGGCCCTGAAGTCTCTCTTGATTGCCCTCGGACTTCTAGTTGCAGCTTCATCGCTGCCTACCTGAAAAATCAATAATGGATAATAATCTGAGGGCCATACCAGGGTAGGAAGTTTTCTCTTCACATCTTTTACCTGGGCCCCAGGGAGGCAGCAGACTTCTCTAAGAAGTGGGTCCAGTCTGCATATTGGGCCTTCTGTTTTCTTCAGAAGGGAGTCTCCTATGACAATGACCTGTCTTTTTTTCTTTATGGAAGCAGTTTTGATGCAGGGAGTAAACCAAGTTAAGCTTGGTGACACCTCCAAGCTAGATGAAACATTGTCTTTGTCATTGTTTGGTACCACTTGCAGAGCCTCATACCTGTTATGCAAGGGCACCTGGGAAGGTGGGGTAGTCACAGAGGAGACACGCCTGCTGTGCCGAGCAGGAACTTGTTGCCATTGCTCCCTATCCCTTAAGTCACTGTGTTCAGCCAGGTGGAGAGAGGATAGGGAATCCTCCATATCATGCATCCTGTCTGACTGTTGGGCCTGTCTCAGGGAAAATAGGGTGCCATTCCAGTAGTCTGTCTCTCTCTCGCACTCCCTGATACTCCTCAACCTACTCACCTCCTCCCCGAGCTCTGTCACTAAGCAGAGGAGTTCCTCTACCTGGGCGGACCTCCCACAGGTGTGCTCACTGCTGTCATCTTCTCTCTGACAATATACAGCAAGTGGTAGTCAAGAATGCAGTATAAAAATAAAACATGCAGCAATGCTCAGGAAGAATAGTGCATTTATAGGTATAGTGGAAATGTGAAATAATCGTCAGACTCATTGCTTGAAGGGATTAGAAAGCTGATGGTGTATGATGATAAAGGATATAGTCTTCTACTCAGCAGAAGCAGTACTTAATTGGCTAGCCTTAATATTGCCTAATGCATGTTGTACAACATTTTTGATCCAGGGAGCTGTCTGCTGTGCAGAAGCCTAAAAACAAGGTAAAAGTGCATGGAGAAGTTGAAAATTTAGCATGCTTAAAAATAGAAATCAGGTTTGGGAGGCATATGGCATATCTGTGTAGAAAGTTCACTAAAAGGTGGATTTTGGGAACTTCAAACCTTGATGGATCTCTCAGTAATAGCAAAAATATTAGAAGATAAATTATTTGGGGTCTGGATTACTAAGATTATATCTAAGTTAACGTTATTGTAACTAAGATAACGTTATAATAAAGTTATAGATAAGATAAAGTTATAATAACATTAGTTATTATAACTAAGATAATGAAGATAATATCAATAATATTAAAAAAGATAATTTTGTCTGCATACCATCAGAATATCTTAAAAGGTTCAGAACAACTCAGTGCAAAGAGCATCAAAAAAAAGTTTCAGAGCTAAGTTGTCATAATTAATGACACAGTATTTTCTGTGTGATTTCCGGTGCTATTTAAGTTGCTTCTGATCTGAATGCTCATAAGGAATAACCTGGGTTACCCTTGGAACATTGACAGTTTGGCAACCAGAGCCTGAAAAATGGGAAAGATATGTCTGTAAAGTTAAAAAAAAATCCAATGTTTTCCTTTAGGGTTTGTCACTTTGCATGAACTTAGGAAATGATGGTTAGCTGAATTATAAATTGCTGGATCTTGATTTTGACCACGAAGCTTCCAAAAGGAGCTTCAGAAGAATCTGGCAGACCCCATAACTCAGAAAGAAGCTAGAGTAATTGGTAGTAATTTGTAAAATGGCACATTTTCTCTACTGTTTAATTGATCTCATTGTACTAAGCACTACCCTTCTGTGCAATTGAGAGATGGACAGCCAAAGAACCTGCTTCATTTGGTAATAGATTTGTTATTATAATTAAAAAAAAAAATCACTGAGCAATTGACTTTCTCTTTTTACATATAAACGTCTCTGCAGATTAATTTCTACTTCTACTTAATGAAGCAGGTTATTAAACTTGCTTATCAATTTATCAAACAGTTGTCATCTTTGATAATCTTAGAGGTGTTTCTTTTTCGAGTTATAATCTGTATGTCATTGATAAACCAATTACAGATTTCAGAAGTCAAATGATCATGAGAAATGCATAATGAGTGGTAATATTTTAAAAAATCAGACTTTTTTTACAGCACTAAAGATTAGGACGAAAATATATACGTTTCAAAATAACAGTGCTAATCATACATGTCACCTTACAGCCATAACCTTTCTATAAAGGAATAGACAAACTGGCACCAAAGCACTAAAGACTTAAAAGAACCCAACAAACAAACCCAACTAGCTCACCAAAGAATATTTATGGACATTGAGTGCAATGGAGATTTGTAATCAGCCTCAGTAGTATTTGCTGGCAGAAGGTCTATCTCTATGAAGATGAAAACCATCTATGCAAAAGGATCAAAAAGAATTTAAAGCTGGATGAGAGAGAAAGAATGCTAACTGTGATTACTGACAAAGGTTTCCTACAAGAAGTCAATCACTGAAAAGTAACCATGTTTAGGCAGGGTTGACCACAGTATTAAAGGAGAGTATAAACAACTGGTGTGCAGAAGGGATTCAACCGGAGAAAAGAAAGCATGCATAAAATGTGTAAGGATGGTATTAAAGACTAGAACAGAAAACTCACTGCTCTTTTGACCTATAGGTTACTTTTTTTGTTTAATTTCCCCATTTCTGCCTTAATTTTTTCCTTTCCAAGTGGCTTCCATATTCAGCTATCTGACCAGCCATCTTCCAGATGCTACATATACTTGTTTTCTTACTGTAAATTGGCCAGTGTTGTGGAACGGGCATTATTTTGACCAGCATTTCATCCTCACAGAGTCATCTAACACAGGCAAGTCTGTCTAACAAAATTATTGGTAGTACGCTGTTTGTCTAAATGTCCCTAATTCACCCATGTTTATGGTTTATTTGGTTGTTTCCCCCCACTCCCCTCTGCATTTTCACTGCTGATGGGGTAGTATTACTGGGCCAGGGCATTGAACCATGAGAAACCCAATGCAGACAAATCTTGAAAAGCCCACACAGCTTAATTTAATACTTATCACTGTGCAATATATATATATATATGCAGATGGTTTTGCACCGATTGATGTAGGGACTGACATGCATGGATTTGGAGCTTACTAGGCACACAGTTCCTAGGCAAGGAATGTTATTCCTCTGTTCAAGTCAGCAGCAGTATGGGCTGCACTGCTTAGCCTGGATACCACTTACAGAAAAGTAAAACCTCTTGGTTTGCTAGTAGGAAACAGTAAGGAGGAAGCACTTTTTTTTCTAGTAGAAGCATTTAGTAGAGAAACATCTAAAGGCAACTGAACTTGGTAAGTTTGGTCTGATATAAAATGACTATGGAAACAGGTCTTGATCAGGTTTCTACTATATTTGTCTTCCTACAAAAAGATCTAGGCAACTGCTATAGTTTTCCAACTCAGGTTAATACAGGGACTTCTCTGAATCCTTCCAAGCCGGTTAAAGTATGACTAAATTTAAGGTGTAATGCCAATTCTGAAAGTTTTCAATGCCAACATAATGCTTTCTCCACTGAGGGAAATGGTACCTTGTCTCGAACAAGGTCAAAAATACTTTTTAAAAAAATTGCTGCTTAAATCATTTAATGTGATGTAACACTGCCACAGGTCAAGACCTTTTAAACCCTGAGCTAATTGCGTTTTACTCAAGCATTGAGAGTAGATTTTAATCTAATATTACATGAAAAACACATCTTCTCTGCCACAAAAAGGTGTTATTTACAGATAAATAGCTAATATGAGATTGTAGCTTCCTTGTGAACATCAGTGAGGAAAAAGGTAAAACTATCTCTTGCTTTGTCTTCTAAAAGGCTTTCCATTAAGGTATCTTCAGCTAGAAGTCTACTTCTAAAAGATGTACCATTTTTAATAATGAAGACACAATGTAAGGCTGCATCCACAGAAAGACTACTATGCATTTGATAAAACATATGGTAACATATGGCAAACTAACATATGGTAAAAGCCTACTGTGGACGTGAAAGCTGCAGTTTCCACTCACGTTATCAGCCCAAGGTAGTAGAAAAGGAAAAAAAAAGTGCCTCTTCCCTTGCATTTTAGAGATTTTGATAAAATCTTCTTGCAGCAACTCTCACATTCTTTTTCTTCAATCTGTAGTTTTTTCACAATTGTAAATAAAGATCAAAGTCTTTTGCTATTGTGAAAAAAAAAGCAACTTGGCAGTACGAGCTACATGGGATTGTGCTAAGAGTATCCAACATTAGATAATGGAACTTAGGCTTTAGTGAAGCATATGACAGCGAGAATAGGTGGGAAAATATGAGAGGAGAGAAAACCATGATCAGACATACTTAAGCAAGTGCACTGAAACTGGCAGGCTTGGTTGGATATAACCAAGATGAGAATTTGGCTCAAAGTATCTTTGATATTTACTTTAAAAACAAAGAACATCTGCGAAAACTGAGAGAAGGAAAACATTTTCAATATTTTATATTTAAACATTTGAGTAATAAAGTCCCACTTTAGGAACATAAAAAATGTCACATGTGCCCTATAAATGTATATCTCTCAAAAGCAAGAACTGATGTAACTATAGCTATTATTTCCCTATTTTCTGTTCAATGTACATTATCTGTATCACTGTAAGACAGCAGAGAACTGAATTTTCCAATTTCCTCAAAAAGGCGGTTGAAAAGTTTGAGGCGCATTTAGTCTTAAGAGCTTCAGACTGAAATCTAATCTAAATTGCACCGTATACAATTATTTTTGTATAGGATTAAGTGTCTTATTTACACATTATGCATGCTATTCACAACCAGCATTTTATCCCTTCACTGCATGTGGACTGTGAAGGAAAATAAACTGACTAAATTAATGTTGATAATAATTGGCAACGATCCTATATGGACTAAGGTATGCAAAGGGCCGTATATAACCAACACTTACACCTCCTATTTTTCTAGGCATAGCTGCAATTAATATCCAGTCAACCAACTGTTACTGTATACAGATTGTTTCTAATATTCCTCAGATCCAGATTTTTTTGCTATGTTGCATCTAAATGGGACTCTTGCACTGGCTAAGGTTTACCTCATTACTTCCAACTGACATAAAACTGTTTACTAATCTTACATTATTTGGAGTCTCCATTTAAATGCAGCATTTAGCACTGATTTAGACAGCATGAGATATTTTAATTCCTGCCTACACTAAAGCTCACTGGCCATTGTGCTTGGGATATTATTATCTCAGCACTGAGCAAGCATGACATTCTTATTGTTTTCTACTGCGAATGCATATCTAGTAATGACAGTTAACTACAGAGCGTGTGCAGGTTTTAACATGAAGCCACTCAAGTATTCTATCTTTCAGAGAGCAGAAAAAAAATATTGTACTCTCTCATCTTGTCACTACACACACTTTATTTAGAGGATGGTTCAATTAATAAGAGAGGAAAGGTTGTCCAGCATCTGTTCACTCGACTGTACCCAAGAGCTGAGTGATCAGGTGAGAGACCTGTTTCAGATCCCTGTTGTAGCTGATCTGCTGTGAGATCCTGAACCAATTTTTTTCACATCTCAAAGGAGTGCTCTACATACCATCCTGTGAGGTGTTTCGTAGTGGAACTGCTGAAACTGTTTCACTACATAAAGAGTCATTCAATATTCATAGGAGAAGAGACAAAGGACTTGACTTTGGATGTCCTGTATGAATGAATGCCTTAATTATCAAACTATAGTAATTCCTCTTCTATCTCTCTTTCCCTTACCCAATGAATATGGAATTACTCAAACAACATGGAATAATTTCAACAGAAAGTTTTACCAAGACTATCCAGTAGCCAGATGACTGAAACACCCTCCCGGTATGTGGGAGACCACAGTTAAGTCCTGCTTCAAAAAAGACAGATAATATTCAAACTTGGTCTAATGGATATAATACAGAGAGGTATATCTGCTTTCCCACACAAACTTTTCATTCCCAGCTACCTTTGATTGGGCCCTGCAAGTGAGAGAAGCGGGGAATACTCACTTTGGGAATTTGGCCAGGGCATAAGCTGCACATCTTAAAAGCTCTGCAGTGAAGGAAGAAGTTGTACAGCAATCACTGTTTCGACAGACACAAACTCACTGCCAAAACCAACAGATACTTTTCACATATGGTTGGGGGAAAGAAGAACCTAGAGGAACAGATGGAAAGCTTACCTGAAGAGCATATCAAAAGACAGGCAAACCAAGAGAGTCAAGTACAGTCTTTTGTCCTGAACCTGTGCAGGCTCACACAACTTAAGAATGCAGAGAGTAAGAATAATTGCCAAGTTCTGAGTCCGTGGATCCCTCTGCAAGATCCAGGTGCATGGCTGTGTTTCCTTAGAGAAACAAGACCTCTAACCTAAAGACCACATACTCCATGCAGTGTTACAGTTGTAGGCTCACAGTGAAACCACCTCACTGTTTTTTCTTTGGCTACCCAGATTAATGACAGCATTGGTTAAATGT
Source organism: Mycteria americana (assembly GCF_035582795.1). Taxonomy (NCBI): domain Eukaryota; kingdom Metazoa; phylum Chordata; class Aves; order Ciconiiformes; family Ciconiidae; genus Mycteria; species Mycteria americana. The sequence continues at coordinate 112,761,446 of NC_134367.1, forward strand.
TTGAAACCTAGAAATTCTACAATCCAAATTTTATTTACTGCATACACATGTTATGAAAATATATTCAAAAGTTTTATTTTACATAGGAATCCCAGAAACCTTCAATGTCTGTAGAGGCTCACTAGAGCCTCGTGGAACTCACGTCCGTCCAAGGCAAGGAGCATGATGGATGCTCATAGGTTTGAGGTCTTAACTGCTTTCTAAGCAAAAACTGCAGGACAGAAACAGCACCCTTTTCTTTTGGTACAATATGGAAAATTGATATACTAGATTTGCTGTAGTTAAGACTTCTTTAACTCCTTTCATCTGTTCTCTTTCATGACAACGGAATTAGGTCTGCACAATAGAATAAAGAAATGAAGTTATCCCAGGAGGAAGCTACTGAATGACAGTAGCTAATTGAGCTAAATTTTTTTTTTCCACTCACTTTTCCAAATTCCCAGCTGTTAAGCCTTTTTTTCAAAGGAAAAATTACATTTCACCCTATGGGTTTCACTTTTATTATAATAAAAAAATAAGTTAAATGCATACAAGTTTCTACTTTGTTTAAATGTAGACGTTTTCTATGGGAAGTAGTAAAGCAGAGAAATGCAAGAGTGTAGTGAGAGAAAGAAATCTGAGAACTGGCATGGAGAGAGTATTACTGGATGCACTGTCCAACAGTTCCCCCTGCCAGCGTGCCTCCTGACTCACCCTGCAGTACCAATTGCAAAGTTCAGCTCAAGGTGGTAAATACTCCACACCTTTGTGTAGCCTTTACTGCATGCAAAATTACTGCCAGTGTATTCATTGATGCTTACCTGCACTTGGGCCTAAGACTGGACCTTTTGTCTTGAATTTTGCAAATATCATGTTTTCTCTCCCCGTATTTTCAACCAATTTCTAACAGTCTTTCAAGATGGACAATATGTTATTAAACAACAGAGCTATCTAGAGCAAGGCTAAGATGCTAAAGACTGAGCCACGTGGAAGTTAACAGAGAGCATCAGTTCTCCACAGGAGCTACAGCATCATAAAGCCTCAAAGTAGTGTCAGATTTTAGCTCTTGGGAAAGGGCTTGCATAGTTTGCCTTTTCTTCCTCCCTCACTATTTAAAAAAGAAAATACCAAAGCAAAAAGCAGACATATGGACAGTCCCTCATATTCTGTGAAGCTTTAGTTAAGCTACTGTGCTCTGGTTTTAGTATAATTTAATTTAATCCAGAAACCACTGTGTTATTTGAAATTGTTCCTCTCCAAAACTAATATTTACCCTCTTCTTATACTTTCAGATAATAAATCTTCTTCTAGTTAAACTGGTTAAAATGTATGTAGCTATGATTTATTCCTGCATAAGAAACAAACAGCACTAGTGTTCACTATTGTTACCTCCTGAAATTCTCACATTTTTCAAAAGCTTTTTAGTAAATACTCACCAAAAATTTAGCAGAACATCATAAGATTTAGACATGATAATACCACGGTTCTCTAGCACATTATCTTCCTCTAGCTGACATAGTTTATCTAACTTATACACCCTTAAATTTAAGAAGGTTTTAAAAATAAAGTTTATGTTCAACTTTTAAATTTTTATTTTCTGCACTTTTGCCCTTTTTATCACAACCTTCTGTTCTGTGCAAGTAAAGAAAAAAAATAATTAAGAAAGGAAAGTCCCTCTGGCCATACAATTATTACACTGTTAAACAGTCAGATATGATTTGGCCTTCTAGCAGTATTATGACCCTGGAAGATATGAGGTCAGTATTTAAAAAAAAGGAAAGGAACAGAAAAGGATGAAGACTGCTGAGAACAGTCATGAAAGTGGCAAAGTTCCAGAATCATCGCAATAGTGATGAAAAGTAGTCAATAATCTAGCAATCTACCAGAAACTATCAGTGCTTTGTAATGTATTCACTATGGCATTTACATTACTGAGAGTTATATCGAACTTCTATATTGGTACTAAATAACAAACATGTATTTATATATGTGTGTACATATATGATTCAATATTTAACATTTTGTCTTTTATGTTGTACAAAACTAAATGCTATAAAGATTTTTTTTAATGAGGAGAGTTTTTTTCCAAAACTCAGGAAAAAAATCACCCAACACTAAATCTTAGTAAAGAATTTTTAAATCCTTCTACAAAATATTAAAACAAAACAGTGGTATGAAAAGCTGGAAATCTGGTAGCCTTCAATATTTCTTTTTGATTAATTACAGCTTTAAATGTAGTCAGAGTCAGGGAGATGCCACTGCTAGAAAGTCAGGAACATTAGATGATAAAAATATACTTTCTATCATCCAGTACTAAAGAAGGAAAGTGCTAGATAACATAGCAGCACAGCATAAGCGTAATATCTCTGTGCAAACTTAAATTGAGATTATTGGAATCACAGATAAGATAATAAAACGGAGTCAGACACAGGTCTTCAGAGTTGCAAGGTTCACCTAAACATTCTGATCAATCTTACAGATGCTGAAATTAAATACTTGTATTAATCAAGATGGGACAGTGCAGCAAGATTTAGACCTACTTTCCAGTCATGTTCTCGGTAGTGACTTGTATTTAAGACCTACTGTGTTAAACTCACCTTACTGCTGTGGGAAATACTGGGCATTAATTTGCACTCAGACAAAACTCGCACTGAATGAGCCAGGCAGCTCATTGTTTCTTTTCCTCCTATACCCCATCGAACGCTATTATCAATCTCTACAAACCTAGCCTTGCCAATAAATATTAAATTAACATAAAAAATAACAGGAACTTAGTTTTAGGTCCAAAGATCCAGGGAATGTTATGCAGAAGCACAACTCTGGAAAACCTACTTACTAGCACACTGATGTCTGAAAGAGCAACTAAAACAGAGAACTCAGAAGAAAAGTAAAAATGTTACCCTTAGAGATGTAAATACATAATTCATGTACACTTACCCAAACACTAGCTTTGATTTTGGTACACTATCTTCTCCACACAAATCTTAGGAAAGAATCCTAACCACATTCAATTTTTATTGCCTATTTTGTTTTCAGTATCTTTATCAAAATGCAGGGAGAAACCAAGCTTCTGCCTGAAATAAAGACATTTGAATACTGATCGCTGTCTGCATCGAGTTGTGTTACATTCAAAGTAATGAGGTAACCCTTTGCAGGCTTCCCATTATAGTCTCCTTGCTATGAACAGGCTTCATCCATTCAAAGTGCTGAAAAAGCCCTCAGCAAATAGGTTTGGTTGATTATCGTAATATCACCCACTAGTGCCATTATGTTGTATCAGCATTTACATTATAAATTTCTATTTTAGGTGCTAGATTTCTAAACTGTGAAAAAAAGGCTCTGAACAGAAAGTTGATATTCAATAATGAGTAATTTTTGCATAGATTTAAAATGAGTAGTGCATTCATTTTTTAGTACAATGGAGAAAAATGGTATTTAATTCCCAGTTCAAGCCACATTACAGAATAAAAGGAAATTGACAAATAATTTATTTTCCTATTTGTTTTTCCTCTAAGAAGCAGAATTAGGGTGACAGAAGCAAACCTCTCTACAGTTCACTTTGCATGTTGGACCTTTTTCTCACATCCAGGGAGTCTCTTTAAGTACGTCTCTGGACTGCTTGGACAGGCATGGCTCTGTACATGTTGCTAGTAAAGTTCCTTATTCCAATGAGCATGATACAATGACTGGAGACTTTTGATGCAACAGATAAGCCCTGCAACATAAATACTTTTTAAAAACTAATTCTTTAATATTTCTGAGACTATGAAACTGAAATGGTTGAGACTGTTAGCTTCGATTTAAAAATTCTACTTCATAATCACTATTTTTATTTTGCAAATCCTTCAACAAGGGGTGAAATCCTGGCTAATTAAAGTCACTTGAGTTTTGCCATTGACTTCAGTGTAACCAAGATTTCACTTACAAAGTTTTATATAAAAAAATCTAAATATAGTAAAGAGCTCTGACTAACAGCGAGTGCAATCTGTTTGATAGATGATGTATTCTGTGTACCTATATACATTACAGCTCATAGCAGTCTAACGAGAACAGCTTTAAGCTACTGAGTAATTAAGAAGTGATGCATTTGTTTTTAAGAACTGATTAAATGCAAAATATTGACAATTGTGTTGGCCTATCAAATCCATAAAGTACATTTTGGAAAAAAAAATTGATTAGTCCCTTACATTCAAGTTTTAAAATCTAGATTTACTAAGCTAAAATTTAATAATTCCTAAATGTGCATTAGTAAGATAAATCCTAAGTAGCATTGGAAATGGACTCTATTGGCAAAAATAGTTGTCTGTTTTGCTCTTAATCCTATTGTGTATTCTTGTTTCTGCCAAAGCTTTCAGCAAAAACATATTTGTAGGTACTGTTAGATGTCTGTCTTAGAGTTTTTTCTACAACAGATATAAGATTGTATATCATAAGAAATACTTTTTTTTCTTTTACAAAAGACGGTTTATAGTTGTAATTAATAGTAAATACAAGCAATTAACTCTTGTAATGAATTAGACTTACTAGTTTTTAAATGTGTAGCTCCCATGTATTTTACCAGCATACATCCTCCGAAAATTTACTGAGTGTTGCTCTGCCAACAGCAAATTTGCAAGGCCAAGGAAATTATGCCACAGTGAAGCTAATGCTATGGTGAACTGTTATTAATTATTGTTAATGATATAATTTTTTATTTATAAATCACAGACTACATCACTGGAGTAAAAAAAAAAAAGATTATTGTACTAAAATGGTATTTGAAGCTTTTATTATAAGAGAAATGTTGTTTTAACAGCACATTCCTGACATGCCATTCACCTTGTTCCTGCCGAGCCAAAGACGACAAGAACAGAATGAGAAGCTTCTAGAAGTTTTACTTTGTTAGCATAATTTACTTGAATTCAGTATACAGTGAATACAGTAACAGAGAATGTTAAACTTTTACCTCTCAATTCATATTCTTGTTGTAGAAGTAAAATACTCCCTATATTAAAATACAATACTCCCTATATTAAAATTTTGATAATTTTTTGCACCACTGCTTGGAGGAAAAACTTGACAATGCAGTAGGTATTTAACTGGCCTATCTTTAAATAACAGTGAAGAGGTTTTTTTCCAATCTATTCTGTAATAGCACCATGTTTTATGCTCTTACTATTATTACTGAAGACTAGGATGAATCTACTACGCTGACCACTGCTAAACTAATCTAAATAGTCTGGAGTACCTAAAATGTCATTAGACATTTTTATTAGATGTATAATAACAATAGACACAATAGTTTAGCTCATACAATACAATTAAGATTAAATTAGGATTAATACAAAAGGATTAATCTCACCCTGCCCAGCCCTTGATATCTCTGCTCACAGGAAGGAGCAAAATTATATATTTAATAAACAGAAAGATTTTATTTTGGAAACGTCTAAGGATAATTCCAGGGTTTAAACCTCAGAATGAGCAGTTTCTCTTTATTTGGACCAGCATTATTAACATTATATGGCAGACTTTTAGTGTGGTTATTATCTTTTATCAAATCAATTATTTTGCAAAAGATTCCAAAACCTGTTACTTCTTGGAATTAATATTTTCTCTCTCCCTCCATTTGCTTTCTTGAAACAAAATTAAATACAATGGAAAGAAGCCACTAGCTTTTTTTCTTTTTCATTTTATGCATTTAATCCACTTGCAACCTTTGAAATTTGTTGGCTCCTGAAAGCCAAAGTGGAATTTACATGTGCATTCAAATTACACTAATTTAGTTTTGAAATTTTCTAGTAAAAAGTCATCAAGGGATATATTTTCTGTCCCAAACCCATATTACCTAGAATTTGATAGCAAAACATACTTCAGCCAAAAATCATAAACCAGTTTTAGTAACTACATGTTGTAGTTTTCATGTTGTAATAAAATCCTGTCTAGATCAACATATTTACTAAGGGATCGTTCAGATGTGTGATAAGCATTTCTGAGTGATTTGTAAGTATACCCTATCCTCAGTAGACAGGCTCACAGGAACTACACTTGCACATAGGAACACACTCCCTTAAATCCTAAGTCATATATGTAATAACATTAACTGACAACTAAATTTATAAGGGGCAGCAGAAGTCAAACTCACACAGTCAGTATTTCCCCTCACAAGTCTAAAAGCCTCCCCGCTAAGCTCAGGCAACAGGGAAAACAGTAAAACATGGAAGCAGGTCTCAAACACTTTTGCACTAGTACTGCATTTGCGCTGTTCTTTACCTCACACAGAGAACTGGACAGCTGAACGGTACAATGGCTAATACACACTACCTGCAGGATAAAACAGCAATGCAGATCGCAAGACAGGAGATCTCTACACTCACAAACGTTATCCCAGGCAGTGGACCACCATGTAAAGAAGTAAGGTTTACATTCGTTTCTAATATAATTCAACTGAGAACAACAAGGTTTCAGTAGTAGTTGATTGAGATACAGGATCTTTTACAGGATTTTTTTATTCCTTTATACCTAACTACAACTGATGAAGAATATCAGAATTGCTTTCTTGGAGATCATGAAAAATGTAAATGATTGAAGTCTGTTGGCTTTGTGGCTGAGCCAAGACAATACTCAGTGTTGCAGACAAAGCAGTAAAAACTGCTGCTAAAAATACTTTGCAAAACATTGTGAGAAATGATTTTTTTTTGCATCTCAGATCAACTTTGTTCCTCTGGAAGATGACTGAGCAAGTGGTATTGTAAAAGCAGAATGAGGCTCAATGCAACAAAATCTAAACATCTCTTTCTTCATTTGACTTTTTTCCACAGCAAATTAAAAATTAATCAATTGATAAAACTTTTCATATTAATGCATCACATCACCTGATTCATTGAATGGCATAACGAAAGAGCATAATTAATTGATTGGTCCATGTAGCATATTTTGTCACACAATGAGTCTAACATAGTGAGGAGGTATAATTTCACACAATAGGCTGGAGTTTCAAAATCACCCACTAATATTGCAGCAAAATTTGAGATATAAGCATTGTACAGTAGAATCCTATATTTGAGTTCCAAGTTGGTTCTCCCAGATGACAGTAAATGCAAAACTCCTTACCTAAAACTTCTTCCTTGCAGAATGCATGTGTGCTTTTTTCCATCCTTTTCCATCATGGTAGATCATAAAAGGCACAAGGCACAACAACGAATCTATCCCCCTACAGCCCCTATGCAAGTTCGGGTTTACATGACTTCAATCTTTCCCATTTCAAACTGCCAATAAAAGTGAAAATGAGTGGGAGATTGGCTGACCTGATCAATTGTAAGCATATTAAAGAAATTTTAAATTTTGGATATACTTGCATATACTGTTAAATTCATGCTGTGCTCTGTCACAATACAAAGAAGTAACAGTTAGCTCCCTGGTAAAAGCATGTTGTGGTATGTCATCTCAACTCAGACAGCAGCATCCCCAGGTGGAATGGTGGTACCGTTATGTATCCAGTCAAATATTGGATTTGGGGATTTCATTTGCAAGACCTAGAATAAAACCTAGTAAAGAGCCTTGCAATCAAAACAATATACATTAGGTCATTAATCAAAGGAAACACAATCCATGGATGTTCTGAGACTTAAGTTTCTTTCCCTGTGTTTCATTTTACAAAACACTACTGATGGAAGAAAAGAGCCACGACCTAACCTCAGCTCCATGCCTGCCCTCAGTCAGATTATTGTAGGGGAATTGCAGTATCCTTTGAAACGCATGTAGCATCTACTCAGCTTCTGGGTTTAATTTCAGAGTTCAGCACTATCATTAACAGAAATTTTTTTTTTTTTATCTGTCTACTATCTTATATTACTTCTCAGCAAAAATGGAAAGCTTTTCTCAACAGGTAGCTGCCTTTAGCTTCCCCTAGAGAAAGCAAATGATTCACCCAAAGGATACATGAATGACATGTATAATGTTCAAAATCTTTCTGGAGTGTTTTAAACCCTGCTTCTTTCCCTATGAATGGGAAACATGCACATAGTCTAAATATCAGTGTCTGAAGTTATGCTCAGAAGTTTCTGAGGTATCCTCCAAACCCTCGTTTAACTTCACAGGCATCCTCTTCTTTAGTACCACTGTTGCTTTTGAATAAGTCAGGTCACTAAGGTAGATAGAAACGTGTTCTATTAGACCATTTGACATGTGCAGAACAGGCATCTTTGATATTCACTCCTGCATAAACAAGATTTACGTTCAATTTATTTTTAGATTTACCAAAGCATAAGTATGAAGAAGAGAACAGGATAGGAAGAACTACATGTTAGCCTTGTAGCATAGTGAGTCCAGATCATTCCCAAAGTTTAGGTCAGTTCATATAAGAATAAAAATTACATTACTCAGCTCTTACTAGCTATTCAGTAGAAATAAAAACCTTTTCTAATGTCATCTTACTCTTTGTTGATTCTTCTCCTCTTCTCCCCTTTCCAGTCCCAGCTCTCCCTTACATAAGCATAATCAAATTACAAGAGCACTATCTGATCAAATTCTTCTTTGCCCATTCTCGGCTTCATCCCTATTATTAGTCTCCCCAGTGCCTTTAATTTAATGAAAAGCCCTGCAGCCTAAATGTCATTGCCATTCCAGATTCCTATTTTAAAACTTCAGGCCCTGCAAGGCCTCACAGAAAGCACTACATCAGCTGGAGTAAGCACAGCTGAATGAAGGTTTGAAGCAGTTAGGAACAGCAATGAAGACCTGAGCAATAACTCTCTAAAGACAGGAAAGCAAAGCAGGAGTATCTGTCTCCTCACAAGGGGTGTGTGAGGCATGGGAGAAAGGTTGGATGGTTGCAAATGATACTGGGTCTTTCTTAAGTAAAACCAAAAAGATTAAAAAGCTGATGGATTTTTTTCATTATCAAGCTTTTAGATAGTTTTATGAAAGTGTGGGATTTTTTCTAACCTTTGGGAACAAATCATTCTGATGTTGAAGTTAGGTTACTATTTTTTTAATTTGGTCTCGGGTTTTCCTACCCATAAGTCAGAGAAACAACTGTGGGCAAAAATTTACACATGCAATGAAATCCAGACTCAGTCAATATGATATGGATCTCAAAATGCCTGGTTCCACTCATAAAGACACTCTGCTTTCCAAGCAATCTTAAATGCACCAAAAATATCTGCTAATACCATCTTTTCCTTTTGTAGCTAGTTGCACTGGAAAAACTGTAGGCATCCAACGAAAGCTTTGTCAAAGATGAGCTAAAAATGTATCCCACTGCCTTTTCCTCTGGCAATTTGGACATTCATGTCAAAGTTATGTAAGGGGCAGAGACGAGAAAATCCACATATGGGAATTCATACACCCAGTTTACTACAACATATGTCATAGTATAACGTGAACATGTGTTCACTTTCCTTACCCCCCCCTTTTTTTTTTAATTTGGGAGCCATATAAGTAATTTCTGAATGTATGTGAACTTTTATATGTAGGTATGGAAAGCAGCAGCTAATAAAGAACTCTTGAAAATGGACAAGTACAGTAAATCTAGGTAGGGATAACGGAGGTAGCTAGCTAAGCTAACTATTTACATTGGATGCTAGTACAAAAGCAAATAGTATCTTCTGGTGAGTTCCATCAGTGGGCACAAGCTTCAGGCTGCACCAGTCTGGAGTCTTTTAGTTCCACCTACTTTGCAGGACTTCAGTGATTGTTTTGTAAGGCTTTTTCATAAGAACTCAGTAACTCACTGCAAAGCACTTCCTAGAGTAGAAAATTCCTGTTGAATAGATGGAATTTTAAAGTTCTACACATATGTATGTTATATATATATCATATTACATACATCATATTATATATATGATATGTATATCATATATACATACATATCTTGCACAGGTACAAAAAAATTGCACATCTTTCCTAAATTAAAGGTGTTTCAATGGTATCTAACAGAAATAACATTCAAACATATAAGGAGGCTCATCAGCTGCCGAGTTACATGACAGAGCCAGAGGCAACTCCAAAGCATCAACACAACTGCCTGAGGAGACTGCCAAGGAGCCAGCTGCTGCTACTGGAAAATCTTCCAAAGCCTCGCATCTGGGTCCTATTACTGCTGTCCAAAAAAACCCACCCCAATAAATAAATAAAAAATAGAATAATAAAAATTTAATCTTTGTTATGGAAAAAAAAAAAATCTTTATATATTATGTAATACATTATATGCATCATGACAAGTTGTATCTTTTCTCACAGATATTCCTGTGGTTTAATCACACAATGTGTTATTCCTGACTTGTCTCTGGTCCCTTCCATGAGCCTACAACATCTGAGCAGTTAAGACATTCAGGAAGCAATTCAAGCACTTAATCATGGATGTGTAGTGGCATTTTAGACACCTAGATCCCAGCTGCCACTCCTGAAGGACACAGTTGTCCAATAGGTTCTGCAGATGTCTAAAATCACTTGAGATGGTTAAATACAAGCAACTGAATCCCCTCTCAAATAGCTGTCACGTGCTGTAGTAACAACAGGAAAGTTGGACTTTATGCAAGACCGTTTTATGGGACTTACAAGTGAAAATAGCTATCTGACTTGCCCCTTCTCTGTTTGCTCTTGAGTCACTGGATTACTGTAGTTGCCAAATGTCATTATACAGGATAAATATCTAAATGGGATTCCCTTGTTCTACCTATTGAGCAATAAAATCCCTTCTCTAAATATAGCAATGGAAATAAGCAATTAGAATAAATTCCTTCCAAAGAATGCTTCTGCAAATGACCTCAGGTCAAGTTTGTTATCCTTAAAGGTTGACAGATGACCTTATGACCGTTTTTCACCATCAGCTTTCAGAAATGATTGAAATCCTGAATACCCAGAACGTTGCAATGGAACACGCTGAACAGGCTCCGGTCCCTTCTGGCACCTGTGATTTACAGCTCTGCAGGACTCAGCAATGCAGTATTTAATCTACCTCTTTGTGGAATCCTTAAAAATCTATCAAACCAAGAAGTTATGACCAAAACCAAAAAAAACCCAAATGAACAGAAAACACACTTGTGTGTATAGTTTTATTTTCCTCAAGTAAAGTAGAATGTCTCTTCTGTTAAGCATTGCCTTTTCTTTGTATTGTTGGAAAGCCAGACAAGATTAAGGAAGAACAAAATCTGTGATGTACATGAAAAGGAGTTAGCCCTAGTTAGCAATGCAAACACGCCCTCACAGAACATTTAAGAGGGTTCTTTCCTGCAGAACATAGAGTTAGAAAAATGCTTCTGAGCTACAGGTTGCTCAAAGAGAACATTTGCTTATGCAGACAATTATGTGGGCAATTCTGTTTCATGAGGTTTAAAAGCTGAGTCATAAGAGTCTGCAGCACAGGGAGATGAGGGTTCTAGATGGAGGACATACGTCTGACTTAGTTTAGGTAAGAAGTCTCTATGGGGAACCTCAGTGACAAGAAGCAGAGTGTCAAGCATTTGAAATAGCCTATACTTGTAATGTTGATTAGGATGATACTCTGATATTAAGTGCTTTAGGAACAATACAAGCCATCCCTTAAAACCTACAGAAAATCTGAAGCACCTGTTTTCTTGGGGTTAATATTCCAATTTATCACTTTCTCCTTCCATATGGAGATTACAGGGAACTTTCATAAATGCCTGAATCTAAAAATAATTCCATGAGTTGAGCTTTTTAAAAATTTGGAGGCTTTACGCAAACTGAATTAGTTTTAGGTTCTCAAATATTAACTCATTGAATTATTTATTCTAAATAAAGATATCCTTTTTTCCCAGATGTTTATAGTATTTGAGGAAGGTTTTTAAATGAGCCTTTTAAAATACTGCATTATGTTTCTTGAAGCTTCATTGTGAAGTCTGATGAGAGGAAGAACAGTGATTAATTGTAGTTTGCTGTCTTGCATTCCAGAATAGCAATTTTCCAATTTAAATCTCTTGTATATTTTTGTAAGAGTGTAATTTATATTCTCCCTCCTGTGACTTTCCAAGTTAAGACACAATTTAGATATAATTCCACAATATTAGAATTGGGGAAAATGAAGCTCTTTCGACTGAATATTCAAGCAAAGAATGTGTTTTGGGCTATGCCATAAATCATGCTTGTCAGATCCTTCAAAGGAATCATTCTGTACAGTTACCTTGTCTATTATTTAGAAAGCACAGACACTGAACAAGATAATTCAGCAGTGCTGTATCTGATTCACATGTGGTTGTCTCCCTTTAATCTAAGGCTTTGAAAGGACTATCTATTTTTATCTTAACTTCAAAATTGTTAAATTTTATTTTGATTACCTCATAATTGCACTGCATGTGCATATTTAGAGCCTTTTGGGCTTCTGCACAAAGATGATCTGGGGGTTTGATGATAACTAATGAACCATATCAACTGAGTGGTGCTGAACTATTATATTCAAGACACACAACTCACTGTAAAATTACTGAGACTTTAGGTTAGACCATTATCTTGTTCTAAACATTCTTCAGGAAATTTCCTAATGGAAATTTTCTATGAAACCAACAGACTAATTCACAGCAGACAACCTCATTGCTCATGAGGAAGCAATCTTGCAACATGGACTTGTTCCAGAATTTTAAATTTCAAGTACATCTTTAATAACTAAAGATAAATAAAGAAACATAAGTAGGTTTTTCACAAATATTTAAATACTTATTATTAAAACCAATAAGAGTTAGGTTCTTTTGCAAAACCTCACTAGGTAACTATAAGCATGTTTAAGTCCATAAGTGTATCTATTTCCCTCTATTCAAAAATAAACGAAGGCCTGAAGTGATTTCTGTGCCCATTTGGAATGATTCACCTGTGTACGTAATGCTTATTACCTCCTAAGCCCTAAGAGGACTGTTCCAAGGGCTTATAAAAATATTCCTAAAGAGCAAAGATTTTCCTTTGGAAAGACCAAACTGCACCAGGTAGTAAATGTTTCAAATTTCATTCCCAGCTCAATATTTTAACTCCTGTTCTGTATAGTTAATTGCCTCAATATACATCTTCAGAACTACACATAAGCATTTCTAAAATGCTGCTAAACACTACATTTTTTTTTTATTTTTTTTAACATTTTTTGATATTGCCTCTTTCTCCTGCATAAAACCCAAGTGTTTTGTTTAATATAGGAGAAAGCCACAAATAAATTATCTAGTCACTGAATCCTCCTCTTTTTGAACACATGTTCCCCTGTGACACAGGCTGTATCATGAGCTTACTTGTTAAATACCGGCACTCTGTTATTCACCATAAGCTATTGAAATGCCACTACCTAGTCCATTAGCTTCTGTTCTGTAAGTAAAATGTCAATTCTCTGCACCTCCCCATGTTTCTAATATGCATCTAAGGCGTGCTACGAGCCTGTAGCGAAGATATTGGTTGGTTTAGAAATAGATTGAAATGAGGCAAAGACTTATCATCTGGAGAGTTTGCTTTGACATTTTTAATTTTCGATGAAGTGGGCATGTGTATTTGTATCATGAATACATCTAACTTTGAGCAACCATTAGCCAGACAGCGATATCCCTCCAGCAAAAAGCAATTGCTTACTGTTTGCCGAGGTGTTATAGCACTGACATCTGAATGTCCTCACCACTATTCTGGGCAACAGTGGTGAGAATTATGTTTTTCTTTTCAGCTTACAAAAAAAAGTATATGCACAGGAAAAGCTAATTATAGTGACTAATCAAAGAGAATACCAAAATGTGTATTTGTTGGCTGATGGAAACTTAAAATGAAGCAAAAAACCCACGGATGATTTCCTGCTAGAAAGCTGCACAGCATACATCACACTAGCAATTCTGTGTATCTTTTCTGTTCTGTTCTAAAATCAATAAATAATGGATTTTCCATTGGATATTATGGCATGTGCACGTGAAACCATAATCCAAAAGAACTGCCAACAGAGGTAAATAGAAGACATCCTTTAAAATAAAGCAGAAAAGCAATATGACAACTAGGTAAGCCATATGCACGTAGCAATTAACTCTTTTGACCAAACCTCAAAGACAGTACAGGAATTTTTGCTAAAGAACAGTCCCTACCTGTATATGCAAATAGATAATCTATGTGCCTTAACAGATAGCTAGAGGAATATGGTTTTTTACTTGCATGTACTGCTTTTCATCTACACAAGAGATACATTCATAGGCAGGGGTGTGTGAGTTCACAGCTCAAACAGATAGACCCCCCTCATATTTTTGTGTAATCTGTCTGATTGTCCACAGCATTGCATGCAGATCTATATACTGTAACTATGAACTTAAGGATATGTCATGAGATGCAAAACTCCATGGTAGATACTGAAGGAAAAAGCAATTTTTCCTGTACTTGCTACAGCTTTATATCATTAATGAAAGAATGTGAGGGAACAATCTTGCTATTGTATATCAAGAGCTTACTGTCTGCTCCTTGATATGTTTGGATATTAATAAATTCTGAAGTAATAGGTAACTAGACAAACTCTGTAGAGAACTTCAGTGCCTTCTGACCTCAAGGACTTTCTTGATAGTGATAATTAGCTTCAAAATATTCCTCAGAGATCTTGAGATTCAACACTTAACTATGATGGCTTCTGTACCGCACACGGCAGTTGTTCAGGGCAACTGGGAGACTAGTCCCTGAACAGCTACAACCTACTTTTTGTTTCAATTTGATCAACAGAATGGTTGCCAGCAAAATCTAACTTATGTATTAGCATAAATATATGGAGATCTGAAAGGGCTGCTATATACAGCACATGTAAATTATTTACATCTAGTCAACCCAAGTGACTGCAGACATTGTAAGAAGCACAGCTGCTGCTGGTGCTAGAACCTTGAAGCTGTTTCTTAATGTGAATATTCATTATTACACTCCTAGAAGACTGTAGGGGAAAACATAGTCAATAAAAGTATATTCTGTGTTTTGTAATCAGTAAACAACATAAGCAAAATAGTATGTGGAGGATATAGAGCAGCTGCTCTTTCCAAATGAATGCCTAATTGTGAAATATTTAGACCTCAGCACTATGATTTCCTTAACAATTCTTTTTCTTTTTAGGGTAGATTGGATGCCCTTGTGCTTTATTTAGATTTTCTTTCTTTTCCACTCACATGGTACCACAGGGTCTAAAGCAAACAATCATGGAACAAGGGATTCAGATAACATAACTTAACAATAATGACCTACATTTATACAATGCTTCTTATCCCAGAGCATCCCTAGACTCAATAGTTATAGCATATGTGGAAATTTCCCACTGATACAGCAAAACATACTTAGGGCATAGGGAATTAATTTGCCACTGACATTTTTTGGATTGATGGAGAAAGCCATAATATATGCACCACCATTTGACTCTTGGCCTTCAGACAGAAGAATGGTTGTCCAAGAGCACTGTGTTCAGCAAAGCGTATTTCAAAAACTTGCCAGTGAACTCCTAAACATTATAAAAGTTAACATCCAAGAACCTAGGACTTGTAGTCAAGAACTAGTTCTTACATAAAGCACGTATGGAAACAAGATTTCCTTGCACAGATGCAATTCAGTAATTGTGGTTCTGCACAGGTAGATTCTTAAACCAATGTGAAGTCACGATAGGCATGCTAGCTAGCAATGGACATTTACTTTCATGCAGCACCTGGCAGAATCTGCTCTATAATGAAAACTCTCGTTCTCAGAACTTACTATGCTTTTGAACATCCCAAAGAGTCTGCATTCATAAATATAGCCGCCACAGGTCTAGGCTTTTTAATAACTTTATTTTTGTTCATTTCATATTATACTTCAGAAGAAGATTTGGTCTATTTGAATTATACTGACTCTGTCCTAAGCAACAAATGCAAGCAGTTTTATCAGTGTAACAAAATAAGAAAGATAAATTTTACTGCTCCCAATACCTTCTAAAGCCTCTACAGGAATAAAAAAGTACTATTATTTCCAAAAACACCTTTTATTTTCAGAAAATTCATTATAGTGTTTAAACAATTTTTTATAGACCTGAATGAGAGTGCCTACACATCCCACAGACAAATTAGAAACAGAATCTTTCAGCAGAAAATATTAGGGTGCATATCCTATTATTATTCCAAAAGGAGAAATTTGCCTATATAACTTCAGGTATTGGAGTGATAAGAAATTTTTATTTATATTTGTAGAATGGAATGAGATTCCTTGACACCATAATACAGGATTCAGGAAGTGTCATATATATGGTGCTAACTGCTGTGTGAATCTTCCCAGCTGAAAAGGCAAACTCTGTACTGCGAGTAAATGTTGATGTTCACCATGAGAAAACTGGAGTGAAGTGTTTGAACATCTAAAAATCATCTGATCTCAAAGGACAACTGCCTTCAAGCTGTTTTTTACTGAACTAGATCACCAGCTTTAACTTATAAGGAATCAACAGCTATTGTCATCGGAGATGACATTCTGAAAGACAATCATAGTTCTCATATCATTAACATTACTAGGAACTTCTTTCATAACACACTGTCAACAGATATTTACTGGTCATCACTTAGCACCGCTGTTCACCTGAGTATAGCTTTATGATCCCACCTTCAGACTCTTGCCATTTTGCCCTCCTAAGTACTATCTATCTACAAAGGTTAAGAAAAAACCAGTAGATCCAAAGCTGTGATTTCTTGGTACCTATTGACAATAGATTCACATTCTATCAACCTATACTGTACTTTCTACGCAAAGTGTTTGCAAAGAATAACAGAAGGACACAGATATAAAACAAGACAGAAAGGGGGAAAAAAAGCTACAAATAATTCATCTAATTGTTCTGGACCAAGTTTTAGTTTTTCCTGTACTTACTAAATGCTTCAGGTAAACTTCCATACTGTATGAATTCTAATATAGTTAACGGTCACTTTCTCCTTCCCATTCGATGGACATGTTGAGTGTCACCTTCTGGATCTTCAAAAGTCAATTGCACAAAACCACTGTTCTCCCCATCCTAGTGGGAGTTACTTTTTGTCTAGTATTATTCACTCTGCACTAGACATTTGTTCCAAATGCAGTTTCTGACCTGCACTAGCAATAAAGCCACATTCATAGTCATCCAGAAACACATTAACAGCATGACATGTTTCACGTGCAGCAGGCTTTACATGCTACTGAGGTACAATGCCAGATGTTCTGATAGATATTTAATGACTAACATTTCATTTATATTTATTTAGCCATTGAAGGGAATTAGTATTATAGATAATTTTCAAATTATTAGAGCACATTAAATGTTTTTTTCTTCATTCTTTGCTACTAAATGATAGCAGCATGGAACATTTGATATAGCTTTAAATCTGCTGTATCTTAAAATGTAACAGAGGAATTAAAAATTAATAAATAATGGAGTTGCCTTGCCTTGACAAAGAAATACATGGTAGCTCTCCTTTTTCTTTGCTTTAATTTTAAAGAGAATAAATGCTCCAAGGCATAGAATCATAAGGAAACCGCTGGATGAGAACCAGAAAGGCTACTCAGCCTGTATCGTCTATAATGAGTTTTATAGAAGCAATAGAGGCCTTTCACAGTTTCTATCCTTACATGCCATTTGGGGGGCAAGGGGGATTAAAACATTTCTCACATGTTTTCCTGGGGGAATAAGTCCAGAAAACTAGAAATACTTCTTTATAACATGAAACTTTACACACACAATCCATATCTTTTTTTAATTTGTTTTAAACCTGGTGATAATGTTTTTAGCATTTAGTTTTTACTTCAAGAGTTTGGGCAATCCATATTTGAATAAGCAAAAAATACAGTTGTTTTCTACCTACAACCAAGTAAAGCCATAGGTACATTTGTTTCCTTTTCAAAAGAATATTAATGCACCTCTACAGGCAATAAATATTTGTCAATCACAATGAAGGATAATCTATTGAAAAATATGATTTTAACTATTTTAATTCACTTTACTAACATAAAACAAATATTTAATTATAACAAATGGCTAATCTGTTCCCTCTTTTTTTGCCTTAGCCTTGTGTTCTTTGTTTTAGAATTTTCATTTACTGAATAATAGTTTTTAGTGTTACCTGTTCCTTATCAGCAACTATCCTTTTATTATCTGCCTTTTCTTTAATCTTCTGTAATTGCTATTCCTTTTCTCTCTCTTTATTTCCACTTTGCCCATCCCTGCTTTTCCTTCTCCATAGAGCTTGTTGTTTAATCTCTTTTATAGAAACTTTCTCTGTAGGATTTATACATCCTCATTTTCAGCCAGATGTTCTAAGCATATGCCGAGGCGCCTTGTGATTCAAGGCTTTACAGATGTTAAAGAATTAAAATTCTCCTAACACTCCTTTGACATAGATTAGTATGGAGAAACAGAAGCTGAGAGGTTCTGACCTCCAAAATAAACCAAAGGATCCCTACAAAGGCAGTGCTGGAGTTTAACCAAGCCTTTGTTATTATGCTTTCACAGTTAAATAGGTAATAAATACAGAAAAGAAAGGAAGAGCTTTTTGATATAACATGACTAATCAGAGATAATCTGGGTCAAA
This sequence comes from Mycteria americana, assembly GCF_035582795.1. NCBI lineage: Eukaryota > Metazoa > Chordata > Aves > Ciconiiformes > Ciconiidae > Mycteria > Mycteria americana. Next base: position 112,779,910 of record NC_134367.1, read on the forward strand.
AGCATATGAAATGCAGAGTAAAAATGTGCTTGAGTATCAGTGCAGAAATGCAAGGTATATGAAATGTCAAAAGGTAGTACTACATGTGATTGTGATCAGGATCTAGTCAGCATTAAACATAACTTTGTCAGATTCGTCTAAGTTAACTATCACTACAGACAGGCCCAGTTTATGTAACGGAAATCAGAAAGGAGACAGAAGTAAAGCAGTCATGACATATGCAGTGTGTCTTCAAACTCAGAATAAGCTAAATAATAATAAGGCATCAGTGATTTTTATTTTTTTTTTTTAGGCTAGGCACAAAGAAGAATGTAAACAGCACTACATGGTTAGAAGAAAGTAAATTAAACATATGGAAGCATCCTTGAGGTATGTGGAACTACAAGGTTCTATATGGACCGGGCATTCTGGTGGCTCAGATCCACGTCAAGTTCCAAATTCTCTCTAGATGGAAGAAAACTAAACAGTAGAGGCTTAATCCTGTTTCTTGTTGGTGAAAATGAGAGCTCCTCAGAAATAAATTTTCAACCAGCTAGGAGAACTTTGGCAAAAAAATTAAACTTTAAGTGCTTACAGTCAGATATGCAACACATTAAAAAAAATTGTAGGATTTAGGCTTAATGGAGAGAAATAAATTTATTTTAAACCTAGACGGAGCTTCAAGCATAATCAAATTTGAATTTAAAAAAAGAATAAGGTTTAGAAAAATATTTCAGAACAAAATGTAATTGTGACCCCATTTCTTAATAAAAAATTTTCTATTTTCATAGCTATTTACAGCTGCCAATTTAGCAGGGTCATTCAAGGTGCAAGTTGTTTCATTAAAATAATAAACAAAGAAAGGAAGATAATGATCTAAGATTGTTTAAGATACAGGTTGGCTGAATCTCTCTGCAATTAATGAATGAATTAATTAAACTTGACAAAACCCAAAAAGCAGTAAGACAGCTCTTCCAAGAAGCAGTCTCAATTTGGCAGATGAGTATAACCCAAAGAGCAGTTAAGATTACCCGAAAACCAACTGGTCAAAAGGAAACATTTACACCACCGAGGCTGGAACTTGCACATTTTTGCTTTGGTTACAGTGACAAGCACATTTGAGTAAGTTAAGTGGAACTTCAAAATCAAGTGAAAGAGTTAGGAGGTTAGAAGTTCATTGGAACAGAAACTCATCAAACCTGCAGAATCCACTACTTATTTTTATGCAGGATTTGCTCACCCACAAATTAACTGTACCATGTAAGGTACTTGTCACAGAACTATTATAGTGCAATGTGAGTTGTTGCTGTTAGATGTTGCACATCTAACATGAGCATCAGATATGGTCTGAGCTCTAAATTTTCTCCAAGTTTGCTGGCTCTGGGCTTGACAGTTTAGATTAACTCTTTCTTTAGCTCCAATTTGGGAAAAAAAAAACCTCAGGTGATAATTTCTCATCCCAATCAGCAGCTAATTAACAACCTGGATGGAAACACAGAATAACTGTACTACACAGTGAAAGGGAATGTCCCAAGAGTTTCCGAATATAATCCTGTTTGCAAGGTAGGTTTGGGTTTTGGTATTTTTTCCCATGGCAAAGTTGTTTCAGAACAAACTTCATTGTTTTTGCACTGAAAAATACCTCACAGCCATGTTCACCTTTAATTACAGTAATTTCTTATTTAGATTGATGTTTTCTCTAAATGGCAAATTCCTACTTTGAGTGATGAGTGATTTTGAGTAATTTGAGTGATCACAGTAGTCTTCTCACATTCCCTATACAGGGTTGTTTTCCCATTTCTCTTATCGCTTATCTATCTACTAAAGAAAACAGAAAGTAGATAAAGGACTTCAGTTTTGCACTTTTTTCATTTCCATAAAAAACATTCCTTATGAATATTGTGGATCTTGGGAGTTATACTTCAGATCTTTACACAAATGCTTTTAAGAAAGCCACAAATAAAGGAAGAATGTGTCCATTTTCCCCAGAGTGCGTGAACATTGGCTGATTAACATCTAAAGTCAGATAGTTGGGGATCTAATAAGGACTCCTTAGAAAGAAACTTGTATCTATCACTTCTCAGATGCGTAGTGGCAAGAAGAAGGAAAGAGACCACATAGCTGTTTAAATGCTACCAGGGCTTGGGAGTACTTCTGCCACATTGCTGCCTGGAATAGGCGGCTATCCGCTCTGTGCTGTCAAACTGAAGTGCTTTTGGACACATCCAGAGACAGGATTTTAAGTATGCTCCACCATACTTTAACTCATGTATCGCTGAAGGCCCCCCCTTCACAGTTTCAGCCTGCCTTTTCACTTCAACCTTCCACCTACACACCCTGAGGCTACACTGTGGATATGGCTTCGCCTGGTCTCCCATCCGCTCATCCTTGCAGCCTTGTGCTGTGCACTTTCAACCATTTTTCTGTCGTAGTCCCTGAGATAGTGATTCTTTTCAATGTCTAAATCATACTGTTTCTCCTCTGTCTCCTCACCCTGTCATCCTGTAGCTTCAGTTTCTAGCTCTGCACTAAGATTCCCACCATCACCCCATCCTCCTGTGAGCTTCTAGACTGTTGAGTCTATATTAGCACTAGCAAGGTAAGTGAATAACAGTCATTCTAATAACTGATGTTACCAAATAACAGGTGTGCACAAGGCTTAGCAGTCAATTAGTGTGCAACACTTACACTCTAATTAAGCAAATTCCAGTCAGAGTCAAATGGCAAGAGTGTTGTCAAACCAAGACCAGCAAGCAGAAGGTTGAGCAGATATTGATGAAACGTATCATCTGACTGAGGAAACAATGGTCACGGTTGTCAACATTATTGTGATTCCCTGCTGTGTGGAACAGGACACCTGGGGGCATCCACCACTTCTCTTCCCAGCTGGGTACTGGAGAATTTTTTTTTCTCTCTGCCTGTTTTTTCCTAAGGTAACATGGATGTAGATGTATATCGTCAGCTACATGCCCCTGGAATAAAGAAAGCTTTGTACATGTCAGGCTGCCTCAACTTTCACTGTGCGACAAGTACCATTTGTAAAACTGTGAAAACCTGAAGCACCTATGCACCTTTTCTTCTCTAGTTTGTTATACCAACACCTAAAATACATTCATTATTTCTTCTTCTTCATCTGCTACTTAGGAGCTATTGTCTATTTCATGTTTTCTGCAGGGTGGATGTAGGAGGTCTGACAAAATACTTAGTTTAAGATTTGTACTAAAAGAACACGTTCAGATGGGTAAATTTACATGTTTCCTCAAGTTCTGAACCCAAGCAGAAATGGCATGTAGCAGTAATGAAATCAGAAGACACAGTGGTGACAAGTGTGCACTCCTATGGAGTGCTATGAGACACTACAAGACCAAATCACCTTATTTCAGTATCTGTATGATCAGGACCCCTTTGGAATCCAGTTTATTGCCCTTTGTAGAATTTGCCCTCTGTGGCATCTTTTAAGATAAGGAAGTTGGGTCCTTTTTGTGACAATGACCTTCTGGATTATCTTGGTTGATGTCTCATGAAAAACAACCAACCAGTCAGGAAAGCAGGTGCTTTCCCTTTTTTTTCCTAGGTTGTTCTCAAACTTATTATTTCAACTTTTAACACTTAGGTCCAAAAGATATTGGTAATAAAGACAACAGAGTGTGGGGATTTTGCTCAGTTGGTTGTCTAGTTGTTCCTTTTTAAACTAAGTAGAAGAAGGAAAAGATAAAAGAAAGGAAAATCAGTTATTCTTTCTCTCATGTGTATGCAGCCATGGGAAACTGTGCTCCACAGGTCACTAGGCTTAAATTACAAAGGTTAAAGGCTGGTTTCGGTAACCTCGCATCAGAGCACGTCTGCACTTTTCAATTTATATTCTTCCCTCATGTGCTGGTTTTGGCTGGGGTAGAGTTAATTTTCTTCACAGTAGCTAGTATAGGGCTATGTTTTGGATTTGTGCTGGAAACAGTGTGGATAACACAGGGATGTTTTCATTACTGCTGAGCAGTGCTTACACAGAGTCAAGGCCTTTTCTGCTTCCCACCCCACCCCACCAGCGAGTGGCCTGGGGGGGCACAAGAAGCTGGGAGGGGACACGGCTGGGACAGCTGACCCCAACTGACTAAAGGGCTATTCCATACCATATGACCTCATGCTCGGCATATAAAGCTGGGGAAGAAGGAGGAAGGGGGGGATGTTCAGAGTGATGGCGTTTGTCTTCCCAAGTGACTGTTATGTGGAGCCCTGCTTCCCTGGAGATGACTGAACACCTGCCTGCCCATGGGAAGGAGTGAACGAATTCCTTGCTTTGCTTTGCTTGCATGCACAGCTTTTGCTTTACCTATTAAACTGTCTTTATCTCAACCCACGAGTTTTCTCACTTTTACTCTTCCAATTCTCTCCCCCATCCCACCAGGGGGGAGTGAGCAAGTGGCTGTGTGGTGCTTAGTTGTCAGCTGGGGTTAAACCATGACACCTCAGTTTACAGAAAGCTGCCTGAAAGCAGCAGCATCCTTTGATCTCCCCAGAAGTCACTTGTCTCTAGGTAGGAACACCATATATACAGTCGTGTCTCTGCACCTCTCCCAGCATCCCTGCTGTTCTGGTCTTTCAGTGGTTTCCAACCTATCTTTTACAGATACATACAAACGTGTTCTTCCTAACCAGCTCAGCAAGCTGTCCTGTCTGGAAAGCATGGAACACCTCTCTGAAATGGCTTTTTAACAAGTTTCACAAGGATGCCAAATTACCAAAATGATGCTGTAGCTGGTCAGATGTAGCTGTCCACAACAGGCACCTGGAACTAACATGTAACTGCCTCTAGCTAGGGAAAGCAAATTTGAGAGTAAAGCACGTCTTGGAGAGCAATTGCCCATGTGCATTCCCACTGTGTGAGATCCACATTTGTGAAAAGCAGAATCTTGGCAGGCGACCCCTTGATATGCAGAAATTTGCAAATCATTTCAGTCTAAGCAATTTTCCCATCCTTACCAGAGAGCACTAAGGTTGCAATTGTACCCTGATAATCATAGCTACTGAATTCTAAGCAAAATTAAATTTCAGCACAGAGTCAATACTGCTAAATGCTAAAATTCTTAACAGAAACAGCATTTAATTAAAATATCCAGAACTTTTGTAGCTAAAGTAAAGCATCAACCTCTGGTGTGTAAGAAACCCCAAATCAGGATTATTGGAAGCTGTAAACAAGGATTAAACAATGTGAAGATCTGACACTATTCTGATAAAGACTGCAAAACACAGCAGTGCTCCTCCCCCCAGGCCTCCCACCAAGATGTGAAATTAGACTAACTGGGACTACATACCCTTTAGTATGTAGGGTATCTCTATACTCTAAAGAGATATACTCTAAAGTAGATACACTCTAAAGAGAGTATATCTCTCTTTAGATACCTCACTGCTTAAGAAACAAAAGCTTGCCCAGGAATAAATGTTAAAAGAGCTTTTAAATTTCAGTATTTCCTATAGCTAGGCTCAGCCACTCAGCTTTTAAGCTGTCACCAGAAGCATCTAGTATCTGGCCCATAGTAAAAAGTGGATGAGATGGATCATGGGTTTATCCTAACATGGTAAAGCCTCTGGTCTAACTGACACCGAGATCAAAATGAGAAAAAAATCAGAGCAAAATAACATAAAATAGAGCATGTTGTGAGAGCGTCTGAAATGGCTTAGCTAGCTAAAAGCATTGCTTAAAAAGTAAGTTTTCCTGGCCTCAGGTAGCACAAGTTACTCTCAGCATCTTTCTAGGATGTAGAAACAATTAGGAAAAGAGCAAGATATCAATTACACAAACTGTGTATTGCTGTTCACTGCACATGATAGTGCACTTTCTTGCAGCCACAAACACCAGACCAAATCCTAGCTATTGATATGAATTTGACCAATCAAGTCACCTGAAAATTCTGGCTGTCTGAACAAACTTTGCTGCATGTGAGAGATATAATCTCATCCCTACACTTGCATGGTTGTCTGATGTGGGAATTTACCTATTTTCAAACTAATACTAAAATATCAATAGAAAATACCACTGTCTTGAGATGGTCATCCTCTCCAAAATGGCAATTAAAATAGTTTTGTATTAACTTTGTAGCATTAAGCTTCTCAGATGAATAACACAGCCACAGATTTCAAGTGTGAATGAATACAATGGAATAGAAATTGTTTATTCAAAATCTGAATGGAGCTGCAACTTTTTGCATGAGATTAGAAGGTTCACAGAGGGTCCACAGACTTCTGTATATCTCCAAAAGGGGAAAAAAATTGACCCAATATTTTAAAACAGTTGAATTGTTCTTTTTCCATCTTGAATTTCTGGGGTCTTGAAACCTTTTATAAGATAGGCTTCTCCTACCCAATCCCTATTCATTTCTAACGGTCTTCCCACAAAGTGCTACCTACTGCCTCCTATTCTTTTTTTCTTTTAATTTAACTGTTTTCCAAATTTTATCCAATGGTAACATTATGGAAGATAAGCGACTAATGATCAATTTTTAAAAGATTACAGGGCTTAAATCTTTGAGACAGGACACAATAGTATGTAGTATGTAATTTTATCTGTGAGACATCCATTTTCTATCATTAAACTACACTATATAAAAGAAAAAAGTACACTGTAAGAACAGTTATTTCGTCAAACAAAATACTCAAGGATTTTTAAGGAGAGAAAAGAGTGCAAAATCACATGCTGTAAGGCTCTAACCATGCAGGAAAAACAAAACCAAACCCTTTTAGAATATTGTTTTAGTTATGGAGTGGTAGTTGTAGGATGTCTGAATGCATACAGGCACTAACTTCCTAATGATTAGCACAGTTTCATTGACAGGCTCAGCTGCAGAATCACAAAGCAAACATAAATTGCAGCAAATTAGCAGAAGATTTTTTTCTTTAAAGAAAAAACTTTAATGGATGTTTTGCCCAAGGAGCTTATTTCGATGGCTTCTCAGTAGACGAGACTGCACTGCCAGGAACCACAGAAGCATACAGTAAATTTAATAGTGGCCCTATGCCATACCATGGTTTATAGTGCTATGCAGCAGACCCACATTCAGGTACCGGCTCTGCACATTCAACCCTGGAAACTAAGCACATCAGAGCAGTGAAGGCCTTGGTTTCAATAGGCAGAGATAGTACTTATGGCTGGCTACAAAGGTAGCTGCTTCTTTAGAAATCCATCTTGCTCCCAATGAATTTACGACACCTTTATCGATAATTTCAATCACAGTAGAATTTGGCCCATAAACAAAATGACTGAAATATGCCAAAAGGAAAAGCAGATTGGGAAATATTAAAAAAAAAAAGAAGAAGAACAAGAAAATGTAGTATCAGGAGGATTTTTTACTACATCTGATTGTCACCATATTCATCTCTCCCAATTTAAACAGATACCATGAAACAACAGCTACATGTTACAAAGACAGGAAAAAAAGCCCTTCCAAGAATACTAATACCTAAGCATGCCATTCAAGTTACAATTGGCAATAATTGCCAGTCTCCATTCTGCAACATTTTAATTTACTCATGGCAAACTGACATTCAGATAGGTAAAAAATTATTTCCTACTTTTAAAAACATAAAAGAAATTACTTCCAGGCTTATCTTTACAATTGACTATCCACAGCATAAACACAGGGCAAATATCAACACTGAAAGGAAACAGCTTTCAGAGGTGATGCTTAATCATGATAGCCACAACATCATTGCATGCTTATTTCACTGTCTGCAGAATTGACACATATGTTCTCATTAATAAATTCATTAATATCTGTCTCAAACATTAATACGAATGGGCAGCAGGCTACAGAAACATAGCCATTTGGGATGCTATAGAACCTTTCAGGAAAAAGTGCACATAAAAATAGGCATTGAAGATTAATAATTATTTTGTTATTATCACCTTTTTCTAATGTATCTATCATCCATGAACTCAGATCCTAAATGTCATAATATACTCCATGTTTTTCATAAAGAGGTATGAAATATTGCTGCTAGTTTAGAGCGGACAAAATTGTTCATTGTTATGTTAATGCTGACATATCCTCTACATGTTTGACAGATTTTCCTTGAAAAGTTACACTTTTCAATCTGCTGGACAACACAATAATCTGGATAGCAGAAATCACTTTCTGTATATAATACTGCAATAGCTTAAGTGAATAGTTTATTTATTTGTGGTCCACTTACATCTGATAGGAATGAATCCCAAACTGATCCCACCTATGCTGGCAGAAAAGCCATTGTAGGCAGTAAACAGGGGACACATCGCCACTGGAGTGTATCTGAGAATCCCAGTGATTATCCAGGTCAATATAGTCAGAGCCAGAAGAAAACTTTTGATCTCCTCTTTGGGTCCACACTCTTGTTCATTTGTCTTGCTGTCCTGGGGGCTGGGGGGAGATTTCCTGTTCTGACAGCACCATTGCATTCTATCTTCTTAAGGTAATTACTCTGGCTCTCTGTAGATATACTGGATTTTGACCTAAGGCCCTTTTATGCCACTCCAAGAGGAAAAAAAATAAAGGTCTTAAAGTGCTTGAAAACAGCCTCAAGTCCAGTCATAAATAACTACAGAGAATTACTACCCAAATGTTTACTAAGCTGAGGGAAGAGATAAATCACATTATATCTAAATGGAACAAAAATACTAATAAATAGAAGTTTTACAGCACAGATGGCAAAAGAAACAAATATCATTGCAAATGTTTTCCTTTTAAAAGCTGATTTAAACTGAACATAAATGATGACACGATCATATTTTAAGGACAAGTGTAGGTTATATAATCTATATATTAAATAGCTGAGCCTTGGCAAAAAAGAGGCAGCCTGGACAGGAATGTGTGTTCTTCATGATTATTAAACATTTTTATTGCTATCTGGCAAAATGGTATATGATGGCTAATGATTTTACGTTACTTTCTGCAAAAGTTAAAAATTTTTATTTTTTATAATGTCAGTAATTTTATTACTACAGTGAGATTTACATAGGATTTTATACTAAAAAGCATGAGCAATATGCAATGACTACTGAAAATACACTGGAGTGGATTACCATGGTTCCCCTTTGTGCACTGGCAGCATACAACCAAGATCATAATTACGGGATTGCTACCACCTGCCAACTTGAAGAACTAAACCACATGCTTCCACATAATAATAAAGAATTCTAAGATTGAAAAGCAAATGGAGGTTAAAACCTAAAGGTCTCCAGGGACCTCTGAGCTGTGTATTTCTTCTGTACTCCTTTATCATTTTTACTTGCCCACAAAGATGAAGGCTCTTCCCAGTTAAACAAGCCCATCTAATGAAATGCCTGCATTTTCACACAACTGCTTAGAAAACAGAACATCTGCAATGTGCGAACTCATATTAAACCTCATCTTTGGATTTATAGCTTTTTCATCTTGAATCAGGAAAAAAAATAGACAAATTATTCATACTGTCAAAAAACCAGAAAGTCAGTTGAGAATTTTAGAAGGCACCTTAATGTAAAAAGAGGATTACTGGTATATATACAAGAAGGCAGAGAAATATTTTCCAAAATGCTGCTATTGGTCCATGATAAAATTTCCCATCCCCACTTTTTTTAAAAAAAAGCAATTATATTTTAATAGAGTGATGAAAAAAGGATTTCTTCAGAATCACTTAACAGTGATATGAAGGAATAATTTAAATTATCTTTGAGAGTATATCAATCTAGAAATTTTTGTATTCATATAAGACCACTTTTAAAATTCTGTACCCATCCACAATTTTACTCACAGAAACATACATATTAAATTTAATTTCAGAATATTTACATGGGGGAATTATTATTTGCTGGTGTATGGATGCTTCTCCATAGTCCATATTTCCGTTTAAATAAACTTAAAAGTGAACAAGGTTGTGTACAGATAGCCTATGGAGTTTCTTCCCCATACTTTCTATTATTCTTAAAAACTAGTAGGCCTTACGCGCTTAGTACTTAAAATCACTCAGAGTTCTGCTTCAAACTACTGAACATTGCCCATATATGACCTAAGGCTATACAACTGCCAACACTTATATGCAAGGTTAGCATTCCCTACAGCCTTCCACATTATCTCTTACTCCTTCTTTTTTATGCTTTCCAGTTTTAAAAACTATTTAACATAAAATTCCACCAATATTTACACATCAATAACTTACTGTGCACAAACTGAGCAAGATTACTATCTGTTCCCAGCATCCCCTCACCATAGTAATTATTTCTGGCATACCAAGCTAAAGATGTAGTTCCACAAGATCTTGGCTTAGGATGCAGAGCTGGCCTAAGAAGTTTGAATCTGAAATTTGCTCCCAATTGGTCCCCCCACAGCCACCGCAGTTGTGGTGGTGATGATGAATTACATGACATGACTTAAAAAACATCTAAGTGCCATCCCCACTTCCACTGACACCCCCATTTCAGAATGTACATGGGATCAGCAGTTTAAAGAAATTAAAAAAAAGGAACAGAATTCCTATTTTTGGAGAGTTTCTATGTAGGGTTACGTTAGCAGGGTGTTATAGGAATTTTATGTTGCCACTTAGGATGCTGTTTCTGCTCTAAACATAGAGAAGACCCTTCAGTTATGACTTTCAAAACTGACGTTTTCTGAAGCACTTAATTCAACAATATTTTTTACAACATTGTAACTATTATGCAACCTTAATCCTGACATGATTCTTCCTAGAGAATGGGGCCGAGAAACAAGTTGCAGCAATTCTTTAGATGACTTATTTATCTTGTGGTCAACTGGATCAAAAAAACCTCACAATGCAGAAATAGTCAAATTATGAGAAATACCTTTTCTAGACATCTGAAACTACAATAACACCGCATTTCTGTTATAGGCTTATGAACCGGTATCCATAAGCTTTTCCCTGTTGTCTGGCATACAGTATCATCTACAGGAAAAGGTTAATCTTCAGTGAAAATATCATCTCTTGGCCCTGTGCATTTGTTGGGGTTACAGAAGCTTTCTTTGAAGTTGGCTGTCATCCCAGTAAAGCTGCATTAAGTAGTTCAAATTAAATATCACTAGTAATACACGTTGGTAGCAAGTAGAGGCTACAAAGAGAAAAGCTTTGGGGTAGAATTTCAGGGGGAAATAGGATTATGTTTGCTCAGTAAAATCTTCTCAAAATTATGATTTTCAAAAATTTTCAGGCCTCAGTTGTACAGAAATTAAATCTACTCAGTTCTGAAAGTATCTGAACTTGATCTGACATGCCACTACTGGTCCAGCAAATTCGGAAACATTTTTCATTTATTCCTGGTAGTGCTTTCAATTACAGAGATACTATCATTTTGAATATTTTCCTGCTATAAAGACTTCCCCTCAGGGATTACAGAAGGAAGCCTATTAAAATGTGTCCCCATCCTTTTAGCAGACAAAAAAGAAAAAAGAAAAGACTGAATAAAACAGGAAAGATTGGAGCTCAATTCTAAAGCAGAACTTGGCCAAAGAGAGCAAGCAGGTGGGAGAAGATTATCAAATAGATACCCAATAGCCCCTTGAACATCCTCTTCTTTGACTTTGGGATTCTGGCTAAAATTAGAGGATTTTTCATATTTGTCCAGGGTTTTCAGATACCCAGCACCTTGGCTGAACTGCTAGATCCTTAGGAATCTCAAACTTGTCCCCTGCCCATATGCACATGAAGTCTTTATGTGTACCAAGCCTGTTAGTTCTGAGCAGTCTTGAACCCTTTGTGAAAGAGCTGTACAGATGGCTTTGTACATGCACAGTAAATCTGTCTTTTTTTTAGAATGTGTCCAATGTACTGCTCATGCAAAACATAAGTATATTTATGCAGAGGTTCTGACTTTTCCCAGAAACGCTGGGTAACTGTTGTGTATATGCTGTACAGCATACAACTGCTTGACGGAGAAACAGTGCAGGGGGGCTTTAATTACAAGTATACTTCTACAGTACGGGTAATGGTGAAAGACTAAGGAGGCCCTTTGGCTCCTCCTGATGTGATGAAGGGTTGTGGTGCTTATGATTCTCTTCAGGAGAGTTCTGGCTCAAAGTCAAAACTAGAGATATGAGTTGGCTATAAAACTAGTTCAAATATGTGACAGACGTTATGATTACAGGTCACGAAGTTAAAAGAGAAGGCTATTTTCAGTAAGCACCAAATAACATGAGTATTTAAAGCGAACAAATTAACATGAGCAAAGATATGACCATCTGCCACTTACAGAATCAGTGGTTAAAATCAACTTTCTGATGAATTTTTGACCAGACAGGAAAAACCAACCTACAATCACTACTGGACCAGAAGAAAATTCATGACCATAATCAACCTGAGTCCAGGCTAACATGTTTTGGTGATCCAGAAGATGGGATAAAGAGGAAAAAAAGGAGAGTGAAAAGAATATCAAGCAATTTCAAAAACTCTGGGTTTAATTTCAAGAGCTGGGTTTAATAGTTGAAGGAGAGGGAAAATGCTATAAGCATATATAGTGACTTTGAATTTCAACATATTTAAATTAGTCATTCAACTGGTGATTTGGGACTTGAATTGTAACTGAATTTCAGCTTGCTGGTAGCAAGCATCTGTCCTGGCCTCATTTCAGGATGCGTACACCTCTGTTCCCCAGCACACAGCAACATTTGTATCGTGTAAGTGATCAAAAACCTGATTTTTAGAGGGACTGAGCGCATTCAGCTCCTATTTTTAGGATCTCTGGATAGGAGGTAGTGGTTCTCCACTCCTGATACTTCTGAGCAGCATTAAGTTCCCAAACTCAAAGTACTCTGACCTCTCTGAAATACTTAATATAATCCAAATATCAGACCATTGATCTGATTAGAAGTTCTCTTAAGATTTACACTGTTTAAAAGGGAATTTTAAAACAACAAACATGTTACAGGGAGGACTTCCTTATATGATAAAGCAGACTCAGAGCTTAAAATGACTTGCAAATGGTATCTGTAAATATTAATGCACTTTGACATTGAATACCACATATCATACATTTTAAGTGTTTTTTAGTGTGTGGATGTTTACAGTGAAATGATGTGCTTCTTTATATGCCTGTTTTCAATTCGAAGTATGGCTTCATTACAAAGAGTGATAGCATAAAGCTTAGCAGCAAGAACATTCCTCCAGAATTAGCACCAAATTGACAAGCATCCTTAACACAGCCTTTAAATTGGGTTTGTGGGTACCAAACAGCTTCATGAGCATTAGCTGTTCCTCACCCTCTTTTCTACAGTTCCAACTTTTCAGTACCCAAGCTGGGTATTGACCACTTTTAATATGGAGTGGTTTTCCCCAGGCTGGGACTTCATTTTGCAGTTGCTTTCATTAAGCAACCAGACACTAAAACCTTGTAAAATTCCTTCAGCCCTAGGAATACTGCTTTCATCAGTATTTTTTCATACTGTTATTACTGACTCTGTTACCTTCTTTCCTAATTTCCTAAAATACCGAAGCAGAAAACAGCTATGAAGACTTCCAAACACAACATCAGTATACAAGATTCGTAAGCCTAAGTCAAAATGACATATTGAAGGATCTTAAACATCACACGTGACATTGAGAGAATAAGCATGCTTATGAATGCCTGTGCTAAGAAAAATATGAAAATAAGGAAATTTCATTCAGATTAACTCCTGGTTAGGTGGAGCTGGCAGGCCAAAAGTGGTCAAAAACATGTACAATATCCATCCTATAGCATGGGAACAAAATCATGAAAGCTGCAAAAATGTCTGTATAATGTAACCTTCTCTGTGCCTTGCCATTACTCCAGTGCATGCTTCCATTCTCAGCTTCTGCGGAATTACACAGATCTTTAATTTGGACTCCAGAACACCTTGATTTACCCATATAAGACTCAGGTCCTTTTGTTTATTCTGCTTTTAATAGAAGGGTTTTCTTTGCCTCAGTTTTCTGCAGCACCTGGTAAAAATGAACACACAGAAGGCTCCAAAGATGGTATCAAGCTAACAAAATCTTGTTTTGCAATGAGTATAGGAGTTCCTCATATGTATTTAGTTACTTTGAATCTAACCTATCTATCTATCTTGTCAAGCCAGAACACATGCTGAAGAAGATCAGGTTGCCTTAGTAACCTGAGTCCAGTTGTACAGACTTCAGAAAGACTGAATAATTTTATCTTTCTGAAGCACCATTGTGCATCATTGTGCCATTGTACTTAAATATCTTACACAGAAAATAGATATATATTACCAAACTCCCCATATACACTTTGAGCTATTCTCATGCTATGGGTTATAGAAGACACTGCTTGGGAAAGCTTTTTCTTCTTCTTTCTTACCATTTGTGACCCTTGCAGCTGTCATCTATTAAAAAAACTAGCACTTACTCATTGCTCTTTTTTTGGCTTTGTTGGAGAGGAACAACTGACACCATTACAGAGCTAAAACTTCTGCTCCAGCCGTGCTGTGTATAGTGATTAATCTTGTTCAGAAAACTATTAGTTACCTAAAATTGATTTTAATATATGATATTGTTGGAATGTTCAGAGAAATCTGTGAGAAAGATCAGTGACAGCACTCATCCAGTATGCTTATTACTGTGAATAGCTTTTGGCTACACAAATTTCAGGCCTGAATTGTACATAGTATGCTATTAAATTGTAATAATTGAAAGTTCTAGAGAAAGGAATCTAACGATACCCAACAGAACAATTTTAGTTCCATGAGAATATATTTAATTAACCCTTAATCATTTTCACCTTTATGACACTGGAAACACTTCTAGGATTTGATTTACAAAATTATTATGCCATTAATAAGAGAAAGATATTATTGACATACCAAAATCCAATTTAATTACTCCCTTGATTCCTCCAGAGGCAGAGAGAAGCTTGCAATTTTCTGACACTATGTTCCATTGTTAATATTGTGAAACAGAAAATACCTCCGAGTAGGCCAGAAATGTTGTGTAATTGCTTCTATCTGAGCTACAAGCACAACTATAACAATGTATTCTGGCTACCTTGAAAGTTCCTCCTCGGCTTTTTCTGTATCAAGTATCCCACTTAAAACTTTACTTATTACTGCTTGTTAGAAATATTCTCACATGTAAGAGCTTCTACAATCCCTGCCAAACAACTTTCTGTGCTTTTCATTTTTTTAAAGGGATAGTTTGTAATGTACTTAAGAAAATGGAAATTACTTAACTATTGTAGGCATGGATAGCTCATCTGACTGACTACTCCAGGATTTGTATGTAAAAAAGAAAAAAATTCCACAACTTGTTTTCAGACTGTCAACAAGAATATGCCTGTTAACTTACATAATTAATAGACTGATATATCTTAATGAAAGGCCAAAATTTACATACTACAAAATCCACATGAAACAGAGGAGAAACAAACCTAATAGAGCTGGATCACTAAAACCTTGAAAAAATATTGTCATCTGTGCATCATGCTCCATAGTTCTGGCTGGAGCAACAGGTGCTCCCATATGACATCTGAGGAGCCTGACAGCTCAAGGTGCCGTCTATCCTGATTAGGATTCCAATAAAAACAAAAGTTAAAAAACGTAATCCTGGTCCACAGCCATGGCTCACAGGCAACATGCTTTCTTGCTTTCCTTGCTCTTTTTACAGTTTTTCTAATTCTCAAAAACACCTCAACAGTTCTGCATTTTCAAGACTGCATGTGTGAAGTCCTACTTCCTTTGAAGTTTATACAAATTAGGCCACTGATATTTGTCATCAGAAATTCCAGATATTCATTATAGAGAGGTATTGGATAAGATAGGCTGAACAAATTGAGATTTCTTCAATTCGTTCATTCCAGCAGCATGCCCTGCATTGTAATTTTGCGTGCAGCTATCTTTATTTCTCCTGTGTACTGTGAGCCTCTGTGGCAAAATAATCACATGAAGTATTTAGACTGGCGTGTTATCAGGTACAGATTTTTTAATTCTGAGCTACTGGGGATGGAAATCAAATGTGTTTTAAAGTACTCTGAGGAATTTTCATTCCCTTTTCTTAATAGCAGGTTGTACGTTTATTGGTAGCTAGCAACTGCAAAGTCTTAGCGAGGAATATGTAATATTATTTTGGAAAGTACTACTGAGTGGCTCTTATGGTTAGTTTAGCTTTAGGTCACTGGTTTAATTAAGCTTCTTTATTTTGTATATGTCCTTCTCACAAAAGTAGCATTAAGACTGATCTTACACCCTAGGTGTCAAAAGGCCCAAAAGATGCAGTATCCATAACAGTTAAATCAATTAATAAATGTGAAATAAATATATGTGGTAAAATTATTTAAATCCATCATTTGTGTAATAGCGGACTGGTAATGTAAACAGAGATTATGTGAGTATCACCCTCTGATTTGCATTCCAGAAGAAGGAAGGCATTGTGAGAGAATGACTATCCATTGTCAACACCATATGATAGTTCAGAAGACTGTAAAAAGTCAGTGGCATTGACGAGAGAAAATAATAAATACTCCTATTTTTTATACAGTATAAATATAGTATGTGATTTTTAAAAAATATATATACACATACACAACATTAAACACAAAACACTTCAAACCTAAGGAAAGCCAGGTCTACACTTCTGTGTAAAATATTAAATTACCCCTCCTTGCACATGGATTATTACATAATTGCTAATTACATGTTCACAAAGTATAAGACTTGTCTCATTCAGTGCAAGAATGCACTTGTTTTGATCAGAGCTCTGCAGTGAAGAAGGCTGGTGTTTATGAAACCGCTCACTTATTGCAGAAGTTGAATGCTGACTCAATATTTAGGGGTTTTGTGTTTCAAAGTATAACCTTAATATTACTTAATGCACTCTCCAAACACTATGCTGAAGAGAGAATCATTCAGTTCCTCCTGGAATTTTTATAATGTCAAATACTCTAATAGCCAAATCTCTCATAAACTTAAACTAATGTATTTTTACAGTACCTAGTTTCTACCATCCTCAGTAACAGCCAAAAGTATCCACTGTTTGGTGTGTTCAATCTGAAATAATTAGGATTTGACTTTCTGGAAACATACATGTTTCAGTCCCAATTTTGAATGCTCAGCATGGTTGCAAATCAGAACACAGATTGTCAGCTTAGCAAAAAATGACAAATACCTAAGTACCAAATCCACTGTCACAGAATTGTATAGGTTGGAAAAGACCTTTGAGATCATTGAGTCCAACCGTAAACCCAACACTACCAAGACCACCACTACACCATGTCCCTAAGCACACCTCATCCAAACATCTTTTAAATACTTCCAGGGATGGCGACTCAACCACTTCCCTGGGCAGCCTGTTCCAATGCTTGATAACCCTCTCAGTGAAGTAAAATTTCCTAATGTCCAATCTAAACCTCCCCTGGTGCAACTTGAGGCCATTTCCTCTCGTCCTGTCACCTGGGAGTCACTTGTTACCTGGGAGAAGAGACCGACACCCACCTTGCTACAACCTCCTTCCAGGTAGTTGTAGAGAGCAATAAGGTCTCCCCTCAGCCTCCTTTTCTCCAGGCTAAACAACCCCAGTTCCCTCAGCTGCTCCTCATCAGACTTGTGCTCTAGACCCTTCACCAGCCTCGTTGCCCATCTTTGGATACACTCCAGCCCCTCAATGTCTCTCTTGTAGTGAGGGGCCCAAAACTGAACACAGTATTCAAGGTGTGGCCTCACCAGTGCCGAGTACAGGGGCACGATCACTTCCCTGGTCCTGCTGGCCACACTATTTCTGATACAAGCCAGGATGCCATTGGCTTTCTTGGCCACCTGGGCACACTGCTGGCTCATATTCAGGTGGCTGTCAACCAACACCCCCAGGTCCTTCTCTGCTGGGCAGCTTTCCAGCCACTCTTCCCAAGGCTGTAGCATTGCATGGGGTTGTTGTGACCCAAGTGCAGGACTTTGCACTGAGCCTTGTTGAACCTCATACAATTGGCCTCAGCCCATTGATCCAGCCTGTCCAGGTCCCTCTGTAGATCCTTCCTACCCTCAAGCAGATCAGCACTCCCGCCCAGCTTGGTGTCGTCTGCAAACTTACTGAGGGTGCACTCCATCCCCTTGTCCAGATCATTGATAAAGATATCAAACAGAACTGGCCCCAATACTGAGCCCTGGGGAACACCACTTGTGACTGGCTGCCAGCTGGATTTAACTCCATTCACCACCACTCTTTGGGCCCGGCCATCCAGCCAGTTTTTTAATCAGCAAAGAGTACACCCGTCCAGGCCGTGAGCAGCCAGTTTCTCCAGGAGAATGCTGTGAATGCTGTCATTTAATAATACATGATTTGCCCTTCATAAGTCCATACTGGCTTCCGCTAACAGCCTTCTTGTCCCTAGTATGTTTGGAAATGGCTTTCAGGCAAATTTTATCCATCACCTTTTCAGTGATCGAGGTGAGGCTGACCAGCCTGTAGTTTACTGGATCTTCCTTCTTGAAGACAGGAGAAACATTTACTTTTTTCTAGTTCTCAGGAACTGCCCCCGATAGCCATGACCTTTCATAGATAATCAAGAGCAGCATTGCAATGACCTGTGACACTCATGGATGCCTCCCATCAGGTCTCAGGAACTTGTATATGTCCACTTTGTTTAGATATTCCCTGACCTGATCTTCCTCCACCAAGGTAAGTCTTCCTCCAGACTTTCCCACTGGTCTCAGGGACCTGGGATTGCTGAAAGTGCTAAAGGCTGGTCTTACCAGTAAATACCAAGGCAAAGAAGACTGAGTACCTCAGTCTCTTCCATGTCCCTTGCCATGAGGTCCCCTCACCCCATTCAGTGGCAGGCCCACATTTTCCTGCTCTTTCACTGCCAGTAGGAGCCCTTCCTGTTACCTCTCCATGTCCCTTGCCAGATTAAACTCCAAGTGGGCCTTGGCTTTCCTAACCCCATCCTGGCATGCATGGACAGCATCTCTATATTATTCCTGGGCCACTTGAGTCTGCTTCCACCTCTTGCACACTCCCTCTTAATGTTTGAGTTTTGTCAGAGGCTCCTCCTGCCTTTTGCCACTTTTGCTTGATTTTCTATGTATGAGGTTATGCATGAGGGTTCCTCAGCTTTGAGGAAGTGATCCTTGAAAATCTACCAGTTCTCCTGGGCCCTACAGGATTCTTCCAGGCAGGTCCCCGAACAGGCCAAGGTCTGCTCTCTTGAAGTCCAGGATTGTGTTCCAGCTTTTTGTCTTGCTCCGACCTCTCAAGAACTGAACTTTTTGACCATCGCAACTCTGATCCATTCTTCCTTGTTTGTACGTATGTAGTCTAGCAGTGTGCCTCCCTTCATTGGCTCCTTGATCACCTGTGTCAGCAAGTAAATGCACTCCAGACATCTAGATTGCTTACGCCCTGCTCTGTTGCCTCTCTGGCAGATACTGGGGTAATTCAAGTACCCCATGAGGACTAGGTGTGCGAACATGAGGCTTCTTCAACTTGTCTGAAGAAGGCCTCATCTATTTCTTCCTCCTTATCAGGAATTTTGTAGCAGATACCCATCACATCATATTAGACTTTGGTCTGCCCTCTAACCCTAACCCTTAAGCTCTCAGCTGGCTCGTCACTTGTCCCTGGCCAGAGCTCCACACCTTCCTGTCACACTCAGTCCACTATTTCCTCACTTACTTGTGAGTTGTCATCTCCATTCCCCACCATTCCTAGTCCTGATTCTCTCCTCACCAGGTTGGCCAGCTTGTGGCAAAGATGCTTTTGCCCCACTTTGGTAGGTGGATTCCATCTTTTCCTAGCAGGCCTTCCTTGAACTCCTTGTCCAATCTCCAGTTAAATCGTCCCAATACACAACAATTATTATATTAACATCCAAACACATTTAAAATAAAAGCTAACCATCACTACAGATATAGTTTTAGCTGAAAGGCAGTATATCTATAATGCAATCAAATATCAAGAAAATCAAACATGTTTTACAGGAACCCGTTTTGTAATATTGACACAGTTCTCCATTTAAAGGAGGGCTTTAGATTTTTCTTGGTAAAGAGTCAAAGTAGGAGAACTTTTAAAAAAAGTTTTGTTACTCACAGTGGTTGAGAATGACAAACTCCTAGTCAGAAGAGGCTCCATGGTGAAGTTCTAACCCTTCAGAAATGGATTTTAATGGAAGTGTTGACACAGTGTTAGCTATACCATCACAAGTACAACGCCAATACATTATTCCCTTACGGTAACAGGCAGTGTTGAAGTTGCCCTGTAATTTGGCACAGAACATTTCTATACTAATGTAATGTGACATTGTTATTATGTCTGCTATTTTCTATGCCATAATAGCAGTATTTGTTTCCACAAACATGCCATTACATTCACTAATATGGCTATACTTAAAGACTGCCCGAGTAAAAACAGATGTAAACTTATAGAAAGCAGATAATCTCTTATAGATTTGTTTTGTTTTGCCAGAGTAATTTTCAACCCTACTCTTATAAAAAAGCTGAATTCCCTGGGAGGATAGCTTTCACTACATAACCTGCTGTTAGAAATAGTTACGATGTTCATGATGTATTTTCTCAGAGGAGTTGCATGCAGCCATCCATTTGTAAGAACAGCCATTAACTGTCCTTTTAGTACAGTCTTCTATATAATCCCATTTTTGTAGGAACAACTGCTACTAGTCTGTGTTATGCTTATCACTTACGCTTTACACTGTTGCCCTGAATCTCCAAGTGTCATATCACATCAAAAGAGAAAATGGTAATCTGTATAGCATCTTGGGGTCAAAACTTCCCCTGCCTTGTTTATGTTCCAGTAAATAGGAAACTGCAGCACACAGAATGTTCCTACTTGTGCCACCACGGAGGCTTACTGTCTACAGGCACTCCACACTCACTGTAGTGGAGTACTGAGATTTGCAACTAAACAAAACTTTTGTGGATTAAACTGTGGGTGTTCCTGACTAAAGTTGTAAAACTGTAGCCTTACTCTTGGCTGGCCCAGGTAATTTTCCATAGGGGTACATTCCCTAAACTTCTCCTTTTCTCTAGCTGACACACAGAGGACACTCCTGGACTGAGAAAGAAACAACCTGCCTCACACAGTGCTTATTTTGAGATAATTTTTTTAAAAAATCTCCATTTAAAGCTGTGCACTTTTTCACCTGGAATAATACACTGAACAGCACAGGAGTAATAATTTGCTGTTATAGGAAAGATTAAAGAAAATTCTTGCACACTGTATTAGTAGAATGTATTATAACATTTTTCAAGAAACTCACTCTTTCATTATTTCCTCCAAACTCTGTTTTGGAAATTAAAGACAAGAATGATACACATGAAACATTTACATTGTAAAGCCTAGGAACGACGCATGCCAAATCTTTGTGGACTGAGGTTACTATGGGAAACATGCTGAAAGTATCAACTCAAATGCAGCAAGGTAATTTGTGCACATTTATGCAAATTTCAGATGATACAAAACTGGGAGGAGTGGTTGATAGACCAGATGCGTGTACTGCCATTCAGAGGGACGCTGACAAGATGGAGAAGTGGGCTGATAAGAACCTCGTAAAACAAAGGAAAATGCCAAATCCTGCACCTGGGGAGGAATAACCCCATGCACCGGGACAGGCTGAGGCCTGAGCAGCTGCAGGCCTGAGCAGCTGGAAAGCAGCTTTGCAAAGGATCTGGGCATCCTGGTAGACACCAAGTTGAACATGAGTCAGCAACGTTCTCTTGTGGCAAAGGCGGCCAACAGCCTCATTGGCTGCATTAGGAAAAAGGTCGCAGAAAGGTTGAGAGATGTGATCCTTCCCCTCTACTCAGCACTGTTGAGATGCATCTGGAGCACTATGTCCTAGTGCTGGGCTCCCCAGTGCAACAGAAGCATACTGGAATAAGTCCAGCAAAGGGCCACAAAGGCAATTAAGGGCTTGAAGCATCTCTCATATGAAGAGAGGTTGAGAGAGCAGGGACTGTTCAGTCTGGAGAAGGCTCAGTGGGGATCCTATCAATGTTTTAAAATACCTGATGGGTGGGAGTAAAGACAACAGAGAGATATTCTTCTCAGTGGTGCCCAGTGACAGGACAAGAGGCAATAGGACAAACTGAAATACACAAAATCTCATTTAAATATAAGGAAAATGTTTGTACTGTGAGGGTGACTGAGCACTGGCATAGGTTGCCCAGAGAGGTTGTGGAGTCTCCATCCTTGGAGATACTCAGAACCCAACTGGACACAGCCCTGGGTAACCCGTACTAGCTCACTCTGCTCTGAGCAGAGGGGTTGGACTAGACAATCTCCGCAGGTCCCCTCTCATCTCAGCCATTTTGTCACTCTGAAATTTCTACTCAGATATGTCCCCTAAGAACTAGTGGAACAAAATAATGGGGAGGAGTCGTGGCTTAACCATGGAACAAAACAATGAGGTGTGGTGGGTTAATCCTGGCTGAGGGCCAAATTCCCACCCAGCTGCTCACCCACTCCCCCTGCTCTGACCTTCGTGTTCCCTCTGCTGTTTCTCACTCTTTTTGTTCCCTTCTCCTTCATCTGTCTGGCACTTTGGTAAGAATGGCATACTTTCTAAGCGTGTTTTCACAGAGGTGCCACCAGCTTGGCTGAGGGACTTGGCTGTGTCCTGTGGTGGGTCTGTTGGAGCGTGCCCGGCATGGGGCAGTCCCAGCCTCTCCTCACGGAGGCCACCCTGAAGCCCCCTGCTGCCAATACCTGGACATGGACATTCAATACAGGAGGGATGCAAGTCTCCATAAACCAGGTACTTTTAAATGTTTCTCTTACAACCACTGACACTTATTTTTAAGTGGTCAATTTTTGGGTTTGATAACAAAAAGTCTCTACCTATGAGATTTTGATGTCCTGAATGTTCCATTTTACATAAAATAGTACTTTCAAATGTAAAGTAAGCCAAGGGCAATGTAGCAATACTAGGTTAGATTTCAGCTTCTGTCAACCAGTGTCGCTCCATGCGCAATCTGCAATGGAAACATGCTCACACACACTACTCAAGAACATGCCTGTGTCCTTCTGAAGGGGATGCGTTTTTCAGCAATGAGCAGGTGCTATTCCAGACCTGTCGCTGAGATAATTTTTCTTCACGTGAAGGGAGTTTGTCTTACTTCAGTGCTGCAGAAGCTTAGCCTGTGGTGCGCAGCCTATGCAAGTTACTAAAAACTGTAGTAACATTTCATCAGTCCTCTTTCCATTATGCTCTTCCTGAACACAGCAGAGAGGAGTCTAGGAGCATCTAGATGACATTGAGATTACAACATCATTTCTCCTTCTTTCCTTCACATATACCATTATGAAAAATCTCTCTCGTTAGATTTGCTTTGCGGATTTTTGGTATCTGAACTAATCTGAGGA
Organism: Mycteria americana; assembly: GCF_035582795.1. Lineage (NCBI taxonomy): Eukaryota > Metazoa > Chordata > Aves > Ciconiiformes > Ciconiidae > Mycteria > Mycteria americana. The sequence goes on from NC_134367.1 coordinate 112,803,184, forward strand.
GCCAAGATAAAGCAGAAACCAAACGTATTATATTTACCAGACTCTGAATTCCATTACAAAACATCCATATCTAAGATAAATTTATATTTCATGTTTGTGACAGAAGAACATTAAAAAAAAAAGATTTATCTGGGAAAAAAAAAAAAGTATTTTTGGCAGCCATGTACTAAAGGTACTCCTTTACCGTCTTCAGAAATAGTATATTGAGAATTCTCTGATTGTGTGCAATGTAATCCATAATGTTACCATGCAAATGAGTCTTCACAGATTGGTAAATATCTTTCTTACGTAAATTCATCAGTTCACCAAATTTATGCAATATCTGTTACTTGAAGAAATAATTCATAGAATATTCCAGGTCCAGACATCAGTTATTACTAAGACAAATTTATAAACAGTTTTTCCTTCGCTAGATATGGAATATAACTTCTAGATAACTTCTTATTCATAGTTTTTAGTTACTTTTGGAAGAACTCAAAGATCACAGAAGAACAGAAATAACAACTTAAAATAAAATAGAAACAAATCATTTTCTCCTGTAGCAGATAGGGGACTGAAATCTTCAAAAATATATGTTTAGCAGCATGACTAATCACTCACATTGCTGGGAAGGGCAAACTCATATACATAAAGTAAATCCAAACCTTTGCTCAAATTATCGAAAGTTTTTTGATACCACATTTCATTTCTACCATGACAGCAGCTGCAGAGAAACAGACTGAGGTGAGTCCTTTCCATAGTTTTCAAACATGGTCACGAGTAGAAAAGTGGAACTTTCATGAGAATAATTAATATAGCTTTTACATATAATTCATTTTCTAGTCTTGTGCTAGATATAATTTGAGCCAAAAGCTTTTCAGATTATAACTATTCTGTTATTTTAGGGTTTGTCCAAGAAGGTACACCTTGCTGTAGAGTGGAAAACCAGAGCAAGACATAAAAATCCAAAATGCTTGACTAGGCAATTATACCGTCACTTTCTACCATCAGTCATTCTTTCAGATAAACGTATACAAATAGAAATAAAAATGCTTAGCCTTAAAGAAATTCCCTCTTCATATGGATATAAAAATATGCAACATTTGGATATTTCAAATGTGACGAGTTAAAAAGAAAACTCAGTAGCTTGCCTTAGTAAGTTACCGTGGATCATTATGGCTCTTGCATTACTGTTCCACTTTCACTTCTGCATAATTCTATTTAGATCAATAAGGCTAGATTGGAATAAAACTAGATTATGACATTGGTGAATCAGGCCCCTTATTTTTGACACATTTAAGTTTTTCCTGAAAGACCAGATGGTTGGTGTATGTTATGTAGTTTTATTCAGATGAAATTTAAAAGAACTAAAACACTTGGCATGCTTTTATTATTGGCATGCTTAGTGTGTCATCTAAAGAAATCTACAAAGGGAGATAATGAGCCTTGTCAACTGTTTCACAGTAATTATAGCCCTCATGATATAATGCTACAAAATTACAATATAGCTTAAGATAATAAAATGCAAAAGGTTTTTTCAATCAGGAAAAAACCCCTATTTGTAACATTTATGCAGGAAAGGGATTATTTCAAACAGGTAACCATCAGTATATTAGACATGCAATCAAGTGTAATAAAACCAAATTCTGTCAATGTTTGATACTGCACATTGTCCAAAACTTATACTGTATATTTTAGCTATATTCTTCCCACAAGCCTTACAGATTTTCATGGGGTTTGCCAGTTCATTTAAATATCTAATATTAAAATAATATAAAGCTTCAGACACTTGCCTCAAATATTGCTTTAAAGCTCTCGAGCTTTCAGATTAGAATTTTTCAGTGTACTTACGGTCATTGCATAATGGTCCACTAAAGGAGGTCATACTACAGTCACAACTGAATCCATCCCACTGCTGTAAGCACACTCCCTGGTTTGCACATGAATCTTCTTGGCACGTTGTGCTGGGGCCTGATGAGAACATACAAAAAAGGACTTGCACTTTGTCTTCTAAAGAAAGATGTTTCTCACTGGATCACATTAACTAGTTGCCAAAATCTCAAATCAAATGAGCAGAGATACCAAGTAAAACGCACATAAACTTGCTGATTTTGTAGCAGCATGTAATATTAAAAGGATGTTTTTCTTTAGTTTTAAGATTGATATGTCAAACACATAAGAATGCACAAACTGAAGCAGAGTTATTCCAGGTACAGTGGGAATGTTAACTTTGTTGCGAGTTATTTGTTAATCTCGTGTCAGACCATTAACTGGCTAAGGGTTTTCTAAAAACTTCAGTATTATTTTTTCCTGTAAATACATTTCAAACAGCAAAGCCAGATGCCACAGATAGCAAAGCTCTGGGAGATGAAAGTAAAGATTGGAAAATAAAATTAAAACCAAAACAAAATTAAAAAATAATAATATGAAGCTACACTATACAATGCTTTTAATCCCACAAATTATTTTAAATTATTTAGGTCTGAAATTGAGAGGAGTTTGGGATTCTTTGGCAGGAATGTTGGCAAGTACTGATTCACATGCTTCAGGGATCCCATGCAGGTTCCTTTTTTAAGGGGAAATGCAGAAAATCAGACTACTAATGAACTGGCATGCCAAAATGTGACATATGCATGAAAAACAAAGCTACTCTATTTCTAGAGAATCATAACTAGACTACTGAAATATAAAGAAATTTGAAAAGGAATGATCAAAGCACTAAAGCAATCACTATACAAACATATTCAAGACTGAAAGCCTTTATGCAAGCTATGCTGGAATAGGAAGGTTCATGTAGCCCATTGTTTTAGAAGTGTGAAAGACAAAATCTGAAATAAAATAACATTTTAGTTCTGGAATGTACACAGCATTTATTGCAGAAATCCAACTATGCACTGGGGGTTTCAGTCTTGTTTAATACACACAGGGCTATCTACCTTGCAAATCAGCTTTCATCAATGCAACTTTGTCAGCAAAATAAAAAAGCAAAATATATTAAATGTTAGTAAGCAATATTGAAATGGCAGCAAACACAGAAAAAAAACCATTCAGAGTAAAGTGCATGCTGCTGTTAAAGAGAGAAAGAAATGCCATATAATGCAAACAAATTAATGCTAATAGCCATAAATCTTCAGGCAAGCCAAAATAAGAAAGCAGTAATTTGCCAGTATTTTACTACAAATATAATGGTTAATTGAGCTGATGACATATAATGAAGGAAAATTAAAAGTTTTTTTTTTTTCTTCCTTGGATAGATATGAATGCATTAGCAGAGTAAATGCATGGCTGAATCCTGACTAGCCATTTGTCATGTTCAGATACACTGAACTCAAGAATAATTAGCATTGTCATCCTCTTTGGTCTTTCTTTTTTCTAGCCCTTTCTTTGTGACTGGTGAACGAAGACTGAAATACAGACCATGAACTACAGATTACTATGAGCTCACATACACATTTCACACTTACTCTTGACACTACAAGGAAAAATTTGTTTCTGGGATTACAAAATTATCCTGAATTGTTTTGGAGAAGACACATCAATATCCATTTGAAACTCCCACTGCAAGTCACTGATGACAGGGCAAAACTGGTCCAAAGATTATATAAATATCCTAAATCATCCTATAAAGAGAAATCCACTTAACCCTTCTTTCACATTACATGTCCTTCAAAGATCGCAGTGTGGGATTTTCTTTTGATTTGCCAGTATTTTAGAAAAATCAATGTCAATATGATTTAAGTCAGTTCAATGGTCACTTGCTTTAAATGAGGCACTGCTTGAGCACACCTCTGAACCAGGACCTGAACAGCCATCAGTGTGATTAAGAACAAGGGCAGTGTACGCTGCATCCCTGTTTTAGCAAAACTATTAACTGTTCTATTTTCTCCTGTTCAAATAATAATAATAATACCCATAACTGATTGACTGCAGTAGGCAGGCATAGAATAGTCATTTCCTTTTCTTTGGAGTTTTGAGCCCAGAAGTTTAAACATTTGGGCATTACATCACCCTTTCTTGAGCTGGGGATTATAATGACAGAATCCCGTAGCTGACAAGACAAGACACATTTTTTTCTCACCAGATTCTGCTACTCGGAAACTTTACAAAGATGAAGTGAAAATATCTGTAGGTGTTTAAATGTTATATATTCATGCATTTATTTACACTTTAGTTATGCAATGTTAAATTTCCTCATCTTTGCAAAAGTAGAGCAAAAGTCACAAGGACTTAAAAGTACATAAACTGCAGGACCCTGTAGGCACATTAAAAAGTGCATGTTAAAACACACATATTTGGAAAAAATACAGATAGGATCTTGTTAAAAAGCAGGGTATTTTGCTTTGTATGAAATTGATTCTTAGCACTTCTTGCTTATCTATAGTAGTCATTATTAAAAAATTGACATCAAGACTAGCTTACATGTAAGAACTTCTTTTATTAAAAGTAGGCATTTTTTTTTTCTTTAAGAACAGAGAAGGACTGTTTAATGTCGGTAAATACTATAATATCTACCATAACAGGTTCATATTTTCCTACATATATTACAGAACTAAGCTATTTAGTAAAAATATTGTAATACACTCTTCTCAAGCACTCACCTTTTGATTCACATTCTATTTAAATATTCTAATTTATTCAATCTTCACTGCAGACTTTTTAATTGACTGGGTTTGGTCTCATTTACATTTGTCTTATGTGAGGGCTTACATGCTATATATTACACAAAAAGCATTATTAAGTAGCATGTACAATGTTTTACTATATATTGCAAAAACAAATTCCATATCTCACCACCAAGAAGCTTCGAGTGTTAATACTTTGAAACTTTTCATATAGTTCATTTAATACACATATTATATATGCACATTGCATGCACACAGTGCATTTTCCTCCTAAATATATTAAAAGTATTTTTTTATCATTCTGTAATTTCTATAATTCTGCTTTATTTAAAGTGTGTAAGGAAAGTACAATGGATTTGACTAGAGAAAAACAGGGCTGACACTTACAACCTGGCTCTGGGGTTTGCTGTTAACAATTCAAAGAGCTAGTTAGCATATTTATGTTTCTAGCTGTTAGTTTCTATCTGTTCTAGCCATTGAAAATTTGTCAACAAGGTGGATGCAGCCAAGTGTAAATGATATTCAATGCTCAATGATAGAGAACAGAGATATCTATCTTCCTGTGGCTGAAACTTCGAAATGCAAGCCTTACAACTTGCCACGGATTTGCAAAAAAACCCAAAAGTTCCAAAGAAAGAATTTTAAACATACACTCATGACAGTAAAGTTATTGAGAAATATCAACCTTTTAAGAACAGAATCCTAACAGATAAAATTAATTAGTAGTACATCATGGCTTCACAGTTTGACAGAAGAGAGAAAAAGAGCTTTCGCCCCAGGGCTTTTTTTTTTTAATACCAGAAAGGTGGGGAATTCAATCCTATAAAAGTCTGAAGAACGTCAAATCCAAGTGCCTCACTTCTCAGGAAAGATTTTGCAGCAGGCTGATGCCTTAACAAAGGACATATACCCACCAGTACAGCCAGCTGTCTTGTGGATTGAGAGTGGCAGTGACTAACACCTGTTGTTTTGAAATTATTTCTGCTGCTGTGTCCTGAGCTCTTTGGACTGGACATCTCCGGGGACTTACAGAGCTTATGCGTCCCATTGAAGCATGAGATAGATGCAAAACTGCTCAGCTCTGTAAGGATGGAGACAGTCCTGTCTGTACACAGCAGCAGAGCTATGGGCAGTTTGAGGCATACAAGAGACCTCTAGGAGGCAACTAAATTTGCAAGTGACTTAAATCATATTTCAGGTGTCAGAACATTTTTTTTGTACATCTGATCCATGGTCTGCAGACAAGAGACTGACAGATGGGTCAGACAGGAAGACTTGAAATAAACAAGTGAGATGGAAGAGCTAACTGGCGAGGGTTAAGCAGAACTATTGGAAGGGAATATTTCATTCCATGCTGTTAAAGATTTCCTTCTGCAGGCAAAAGACTTTTGATGAGGCAGTTCTCTAGGAGCCAGGTAGCACATCTGGTTTGACCATTTTGCTTGTGTCATTCGATTTTGGTGTCAGAAAAAGCTGACTCTCCACCAAAAAGGACAATATTTATATGCCCTTTATTAAATTGTTGGTAGCTTTATTAAATTCACTGATAGCTGAGTTGTGCCACTGGTTTAAAAGGTGAAGTTGCACTCTAGGCCTGTAGCAATATTTCTTTCAAGTACACAAAATTCATTTAGAAAATTACATAATTTCAAAAGAAGCTATGAAATGCATAATGGAATTAAGGCATACTTTGACTCTCTGAAGGGATGGTGCAGGCATGGAACTTGCTAACGTCATTCAGAAAGCAGAATCTAATTTTCTAAACTCAGTGACAAAACTAATTTATACAAATTTTTTCATTCCTGATAGCAATAAATAGACACTAAAGCTATTGAAAAACAAGTTGTGAATTTTACATATTTCTATGTGCTATCAATAGGATTTATACTGTTAACTAAAGGTAGCAGGTAAAGAACAAAAAAGTTCTACCTGTACAAATGTACTGTAGGCACAACAAAAGAGGAGACAGAATTTATCCACCAGAAAGCTTTATCTCGTGAAGCTTGAGGAAACCCCCCAGCTCTGCTTGGATTTTTTACAATGTCTATTTGCAAACTTAACAAACTTGATATAAAAATCATCAAGATTCCAACTTGAAATTCTACAGTGTCATTTACACATTTTTCTGTCCAGAGGAGAATGGCACTTGAGGGAGGGGAGAACACATAAAATGGAACATAGCCACAAAATTCAGAATTATGTGAATAAAATATATGTGCAGGGACAGAGAATTTATTTAAATTATTCCATATATCATAGTAAAAATAACATGGGATTAAATGACAGCTGGAAAAACAGCTAGAGATTGACACCCCTGAATTACAAATATACCTCTTCTAATTCTGTCCTCACTTAAATTCCATGATATTCCAGATGAGTCAATAAAGACATAAAAAATGTGAGATAAAACATATTTGGCTGTTACTGATTTCAGATAGGAAGGCTCATGACAATACAAATCCCAGGGGTGAGCCAAAACAGAGAAGATGGGAGATTGATCTTAAACAGTTTCATAAATTAGCCTTGAATTAATCAACTCAAAATGTCTGCTTTAAAAATGGAATTAATTAGCTAATGTCTCAGCATTAGCTAATGCCTAAGTGTTATGAAGATACAAAGGACTTCACTGAAGCTAATTGTTATTGTTTCTATCATTAATTAAAATACATCAGAAGTAAACAAAATACATGCAAAATATCTTGCCACTGGAGAAGGACGGAACCTACATTAAACATTTAAGAAGTTAACTCATGTTCTCAGGTCAATCTCTGTGCTGTAGGGCAGGAACACACTTGTCTCCATAATACTAAAAAAAAAAATGCAGTCTTTATATAAGAAAGGGTCAAACAAGATCAGTTAGAAGCAGGTAAAACATAGTCTCTCCATGTATGGAGTGTACATATCAACAAAACTTTGCAGGATTCGCACAATACTTTCACTATGATATAAAAAAACATCAGCATATTTAATACCTTCACATCCTCTTTCTATTTGCCCATTGCAGAAAAGAGCATCTGATATTAGATCAGGGAGCCGTCCATTCAAGTCAACTGATGCAAGACAGCCTTGGAATCCCTCTTTCGCATGCACCAGTTTTGGCAAGGACTTATACATTTCTTTGGCCACTCCTCCAATATACAAATCACCTGTTAAGGAAAAATAAACGTTAGATACAGAAAAAAACCTGTAGAATCTTTGACCTCCTTGATCTTCTGGTATTTTTGTGCTGAATGACAGGTATCTCAGAAAAACATTCTTCAAAATAAATGTAGAAGAATTTTGATAGCTGATATGCTGTGAAAAGACATTGCAGGACTATATTTTTTCAAATGCATGTGTAGACTTCACATTTGTATGACTAATTACTTAGAATTACCTGGACATATTATTTATGGGCCAGTTCATATATACAGGAAACATGTATCTATTTCACAGATGAGGATTCAGTCACAGAATCTCCATCTAGAAACGCATCTAGCACTGATGCACATTGTTAGCATACTCAGGGAACCTGACCACAGATCATCCCGATTATGGATCCAGCAGACTGAGATAAAAGGCAGTAAGTAGAGTGCCAAGATCCACCTAAAGTCCATATATCCAGAATTATTCATTTAAAACACGCCAAGAAATAAAGGGTTTAGGGACATATCTAAGGAAAACGTAGGGATACCTTTGTTAAGCAGTGCAATGACTGATTCTCCCCACCAAAATTCATACCCTGTGTCAGTCATGTGGGAACAGGAGGAGTTAGATGCCTTTAAAATGGCAATCTGCACACTGAGCAAACAGAATTTTATTGCCAAAAATAATTCTGACGACAGACACGTATTATAAACAGCTCGCTCTGATGAACCTCAGGCAACTTACTCAGGACTGAAAGCTAGTGCTTTTCTTCCTTTGAGTAATTCATAGCTCTGAGACTTATTTTGCAAGGACATAACTATAACTTTTCTCTTAAACACCAAGGGAGGGGATGCTTTCTTGTTTTACAACAATTCAGGCTGTGCCTTTCTTTCATGTGTTTAGTGCCTCTGGTGGGCAGAACAGTGATCTTTCAAACTAACATACCCTACCTCCCTAAAGTGTGCCTTAAGTGTCAGACTATAGGTTTAACTAGGTGCGTTCCATACCTGTTGCCGAAGACATGCTGCAGAAACAAATCTGAGCTTTGCTTGGCCAGAGAGGGGAGGTGTGCTCAGCATGAACACAGCCCTAGCTAAAAGGCTTCAGTCCTTCTCCTGGCAGGAAAGACATGCTTGATTCTTTCAGTCACAGACAGAAAGGAATAAAACCATAGTTTCCTACATCTTGCATGAGTTTACTGTCCTCCTCTGTTATTCCCTAACCCTGAAAAAGCAGCCATCTTTGCAAGCTTGATGGGAGTGCTCTGAGCATGCCTACAGGCAAGCCCCTTGAGGCACACCGGAAGAGGACCACCTGAGCTTCTGAGAAGCATTGAACCTGTTTGAAGGAAGGTGCTTATGGGAGCATCTGACTCTGAGCATCCCCCAGTGACAAAATTCTTACTCTACCTATGCATTAAATCCTCACTGATGATGTTTTGTGCTAGCATAAATTTTCAATAGGCTATCTGAATATACATTCTAATCTACATTATGCTTTCCAGTATGTCCCCTAGTCTGGATGATTTTGGAGCCTAGGCTACAGGATGTACCAAAGAGTGTTTCTGCATCACCTCAAATGCAAAACTGTTCATTTCCTAAGTGTTTACCAAGCTTTGTAGGCAGATTTTATAGCGACAGAACTCAGAATGTACTAGCTATCATCACTACCCTATGTGGCTAATTTTAATCTCCCTCTTATCGGTATAAGCCGCAGTCACAGCTTTTCCTGGTTCTCCTGGCAGAGTTTCTTGTTCACAAGGGAGGGCAATTTAGTGCTGTTTGCAGTGGTTTACAGTTTGCCTACAAGGAAATGGCCTGAAACAAACAAATGTCTATCAGACTGTGAAAAATTTTTAGTCACTACATACCAGCCCTAAAACTCAACTGTATTTGAATTAGTGAAATGGAGATAAAAAGCTTAGGAACATGAATATTATTAATCTTATAAGCCATCCAACCAAAAGTCTTAGCAACCATTATAGCATCATGTACTAAGAAACCTCAAGCTTTCTCCATTCTACCTAGATAATTTGAAAAATAAGATATTGCTTTCCTCTAGAGCTTTGAGGTACAGTATAAATCTCAGAAGCACAATATTAGACATAACAGATTAAAATATGGTGATCCATATGTTCCCACAAATGGGATGTAATTCATTCACAGCAGAAAAACTTCTGGATTTTTCAACCAGCTGAACTGGAAACAAAGTAAAAACTCTTGCCTCATGATAAAGGTTCTTCATCTTTTTCTCAGGTGGAACATCTAGAAAGTAAAACCCTTCCACATTTCCTGAAGTTCTGTGCTTTCAGTCATTGTCAGCTCAGAATAGAGAGATAATTCATCTCAATTGATTCTAATGAACTTAAAAGACGGAAACTCCACAGAACAATACTAAGAAAATCACACCTATGCTAAAAAGGTTAGACTTGGTCTATTGGACATGACACATGCAACCTCTTTTTAAAGCCCCTGACATGTATACTGTCCAAACAACCATTTTTATTCTGTGATTGGTTAAACCTTTAAAACTGCAAACTTTCAAATTGATCCCCTGCTAATTCCTAAGATGCATCCCTCAAGCATATTGAGGTTGCTATATCAGTCATATAGCAATTGTCAGTTACGATGAATGGCTAGTGGAAGTCCAGGTCAGTGTGCCAGCATATGAACCTGAACTCAGAATATTTGCTCCAGAAAATACACACTGGAGTATTTTCAAATAGGTATCATATACACAGAAGTACCATACATTAAGTTGAGTCTAAATAAACTGTAACTTTACTGTTTACTAACAGTTCTTTAAGACTATTGATAATTAGAACTGATTGTTATATACCGTCGAAGATACAGTTTCCACAAAAAAAGACATGCTCTGGGTAATATTTTAACTTTGTTGATGTTCAAAATAACTTGAGTTCTGCTTTTGCATTAGCTAATACACTACACTAATACATATCATATGTATCGAGCAGCCATACCGACTATTAGACTTCACCTTTTATAAAGTATACACGAGTATTTTTTATGACTGTGGGCTAAATCTTTCCCAGATTTAATACCAAATGTGTTTTGAGTTTGCTGCTGATGGCATAAAAACACACTTCCTCTCAGAGACAAAATTTTATTAAGGGATAGGCTCTGGAATTAAAACTCAGATTTTTTTTTTTAACTATTTAATTTTTTTCATGTGGTTATTTTTTCATATCTGCCATCACAAATGTTTTGCATACCTACTTTTATTTCAGTTAATCACATGCTTCATTTTCACATTGATCTCAATGAAGAAGTAGTTTCCTACCAAACTCAACCATTAGAAATTCAGACAAGACAGAATTACAGAAAATGTTGTTAATCGAAATATTTGTATATTGAACGTGCTTTAGCAGAGGTTCAGAAAAGATAAGGCTTGTCCCTGCTCCCACTGAAAGAGATCAAAGGAATCAACATAGTATGATACAAATCCTCAGGTTTTCTCCTCTTTTTCACTTCTTATCACAGAATCACAGAATCGTATAGGTTGGAAAAGACCTTTAAGATTATAGAGTCCAACTGTTAACCTAACACTGCCAAGTCCACCACTACACCATGTCCCTAAGCACCTCATCCAAACGTCTTTTAAATACTTCCAGGGATGGTGACTCCACCACTTCCCTGGGCAGCCTGTTCCAATGCTTGACAACCCTTTCAGTGAAGTAAAATTTCCTAAAATCCAATCTAAACCTCCCCTGGTGCAACTTGAGGCCATTTCCTCTCGTCCTGTCACTTGTTACCTGGGAGAAGAGACCGACACCCACCTCTCTACAACCTCCTTTCAGGTAGTTGTAGAGAGCGATAAGGTCTCCCCTCAGACTCCTTTTCTCCAGGCTAAACAACCCCAGTTCCCTCAGCCGCTCCTCATCAGACTTCTGCTCTAGACCCTTCACCAGCCTCGTTGCCCGTCTTTGGACACACTCCAGCACCTCAATGTCTCTCTTGTAGTGAGGGGCCCAAAACTGAACACAGTATTCAAGGTGCGGCCAAAACTTACTTATGTAAGTACAGCTTTACTACTGGAAATGTTACATGCTCTAAAACAGGATTAATCCCTTGTTGTGTATCTGCCTACTTACTTTTATTAATTACATGGAAGTTATTTCATTAAGTAAGGTATCACAGTTCATCAGATCAATAGTATAAGATCATGACATCATCTAAACTAGCTGCAGCCTAAATGCAAATACTATTGCAATACTGCTACCACTGAAAATGCATGACCATTTCAGGAGTTGTGCACAACGGAAAATGCAATTCTTTTGTTTCTTTCTTTCTTTCAATAGATGATCATATTTTTTAAGTACATATAGAAAGGGATATACTTGTAGTACAGTGCTAACCGTAGTTTCTGAAACTAAAGTTTAGCTATTACCTTTCATGCATGTATTGCCTTCTAAAGTTTATTTTGATTTTTAAATGTATTCCTGAAGAAGTCTCTGGGTTTTTTCATAACCATTCTGACTTTCCTTAATTTATAAAGGAAAATAATCAATTTATATAAAATATATCAACTAGCATAAACAAAGTAGCAGGTAGTAAAGAAACGGGTGAGGGAATAGAGTGCTCCAAGATTGCCTTCTGATCTCTGGAGAAGCTTCAAATAAAGCATTTTATTTGAGAGCAGGTACTCCTTAGTCTCACAACTCTCCTCTTACTTATATTAGGAGTCAGTACACATAGTTATCCCCTTTTATTTAGAGAGGGAGAATTGTTTCCACTCTTCATTTTTCTGAGGCCAAAGAAATAAGTATGCTACAGTGTTTCTCACTGGCATGTTCATTGCAGGTCAGAGGAATCAACTAGAATGCAGCACTTTCAGAGCTACACGTATAAATCATGGCAATAGTAGTACTGGTCAGTTATATCATAAGCACTGACAAAGAAAAGAGATAAGTGGATTTAATTTGTATCTTTTAAAGGTAATGAAGACCTTCATTTACTCCAACAGGAGCTTTCCTATTTACAGCTATGTATCTCTTTTCTGACTTAGAGCTGATTTGTGCTTTGAGGAACAAGTGAATTTAACACAGAAACAAATTGCTAGCTAATAAACGAACCCAAGTTCTCAATGTATTCATTATTGGAATCACATTTATGAAAAAACACACAGAACACTACACAACAGTGAGTCACACACAACTGTTGGTGAAACAAATACTGCCAAATCCTTCTGTAATAACTCATCTTTTTTTATCCCAAGTCTCTACATTTCTTCAAAATAAGAACTTTGCAAATGCTAAACCAAAGAAATGTAAGATAAAAATTGAAGATGCTGTTTTATCTATCTCTTTTCTGAATAACTAGCAGAAGTATCTTATTATTTGGCACTACTGACATTGCTGACAGGTCACCCTATAGACTTTCCTCCTTTCCTAATTCACGTGCACACCCAAGAATTCTTAGGTGATATGTGCTGGTGGCAAAAACTGTTAATTTAATTTAACTACTACCATTGTCTTCAAGTGTTAGGAGAGAGGGAATTATTATCCATGCGTTTGTAGTGGTGGCAGCAACATGTCAATACTGCTCAGGGAACAAGTAGTTTAACCAGGATATAGTTAGGCTTCTTTAGTCTCTGAAATCGGTATGTTTTGTTGTACATATCCGGTGTTCATTTCTTGAACACTATTCTTGACAAGAAATAAACACCATTCATTCAAATATTGTTCTGCGTATGAATGAAAACAAAACAAAAAGGAGAAAATAAAACAGTAGGAGGAATTGTGGCTTGACTTTTTAATAACCCATAAAGACAATATCCCTGGAATGTTCTTATATAGATGCACAAAGGCACCTTCAAATCCATCACTCTCTCCAAAAGCAGACGTTCTGTCCTTTCATGTCTTGTTGTGCTGCTGGTTTCAACTGTACTTTCAGCTATTCTCTTCATTTCTCTTTCATTTTAGAAGTTTGTCTTGTTTCTAACATCACATTGTACTAAATCACTACCATGGCTAGGAACAAACGTGCTTCTGCAGTGTACTAGAGCGGTATTACTCCCCAAGAAAGAGATGGATAGCCCTGGCATAACATGGTGAGTTCTGAAAGCACAACAGGCATCTCTGCATTCCTTTATATGACATATGAAAATACAAAGGAACATCTGGCTGTGGTGAAGCTGAAGTGTCAGGCACACTTTTCTCCAAATATGCTATTTCAAATGATCAAGCATATAATAGCTTCTTCCCTCAGGCAGGCAAAGAGGAATGAAGACTGCAAAGACTGAGAAATACCATAGGGAAAGTCTAATCTCGAAAGAAAAAAGTTCTCACTTTTTTCAAGTCCTTCATAAACCAGATGATTTGCTGTTACAAGATCAATAGAAATCGCTTTGTAGTATCTTAATAGTTGCACAATGAAGTGCCAGGTAGAACTCAACATAAGAAGACCCACACAATCCCAACTCATGGTATTTTTGAGGCAACTAAAATGTGAAAATAAATTACTCTTACACAAGCTGAATATACACTGACTTAAACACAATAGACAACATCCTGATCTTGAATCAAGGGATACTGTTTCAAATGAAAATGTCAGGTAGGCATCTAGATACCTTGGACGTTCAATGAAATATAGAAGCCTACTTGTCCTTACTGACCTTCTCCCCTCTCCAACATACAAAAGCACCTACCTACCATTTACTTTGTGCAATAAGCAGAGCAGAGTGGTGAGGTTTCTTTCAGATGTGGGGTTTCAACACACACTTTAGAAAAGGAACTGGGACTGAACAGCAGAGAGTGGTGATTCTAGTCTCTCCCCACTTCCATTATTTATGACTAAATGCTTATTTTTGTTCCATATAAAAAAATTATTTGATCCTTTAAAAATGTTGATGAAATATAATTGTTCTTTTTTGAATAAATTAAGAAGCCTGCTGTGATCATAACCCAATAATAAATTGAAGGACAGTTGACAAAGACTTAAATGATGCATCCACACAGCTTCTGCAGCACATACGCTCCAGCATATGGCTTCTCAAATCTCCATTTACAGTAGAGAATATGCACTTGCTGCGTATTCACAGGCCTGTTTGGTGCTGGAGCCAAGCATGACTGAATTTCGTCTACCACTTGCAAGGGCACTTGAGGGAAGACATGAGTGTGTAAACTTAGTGTTTTTATGCCCACTTATTCATTTCAAAGAGTCCATTCTGTAGCTTCAGTATTGATTTGTGGTTGAAGTCTTCTGGTTTTGATTTTTTTTTTTTTTTTTTTGAAGAAAAGTAGGCTTTTCAAATATTTTTCCTGTTGGAGTGATGAATTCCATCACTTTTAGACTCTCTCTCACCTAAGAAGGAAAAGGGCAGCTAGTTTACTTGTCCAGGTTCTGCTGAGTTATCTGTCCTTTCAAATACTTGGGCAAGAGGCAGTTGTATGATGTGACATGTGGTGCCTTCTGTCTTCCACATTCCCTGTACTGATAACCAAGCAAGGCAAAATGATTACAGATGAAAAAAGGAATTTATGGGTTAGCAAGTCGCTCTTTTGGGAAGGAATATAGAAACTGATCTTTTCAGCCCAATTCTACCCTGCCTTCCATATCTTCCCTGAATACCCCATTAAAGTTATTCAAAAAAAGAAATCACCAGCACTGAAATGCTGGCACTGTGGGTTTTCTTTAGTCATCCTTATTGGCATATAGGACATACTGTAGTTATTTGTCAAGAGAATTCAACTTTGAAGATATTTCCTCCCTTGGCTGATACTGTTCGTTTTAAAGTTTCATTGTAGCACTACACCCTAATCCACACGGACAGAAAAAAAGGCACTGAGGATTAAGAGGTACCAGAGACAACTCACAGCTGATGGGCGCACCAGGAAGAGCACCTTACAGATTTCTCTTGCCACCAATTTCTATGGCAGTCCTCACTGGAGATATACTTGCTGCTCCACCTTTCTCCAAGTCACCTGATTCCATCACACTACTCATAAACATGCTACTCTCATAACTGCATTGAAGACTTTACACACTTGGTACAGATGTGCTTCTGTCTAGAAACTTCTCATGCTTTTGCTATGCTGCTCACTGTTTTACATCTCAGCTCTGCTGGATCTGCTCTCCACTTTTGCATTCAACCCTTGGTGCCCAGTTTTCATTCCTATTACATTTTTTGGCTCTGTTCAGAACTGCTCAATGCTTATGCAAATATGCCTATGTTTCACAAGCAAGTAACGCTGTATGGTAGAAAGTGGCGGGGGAATAGCAACGACATGCCAATGTCCTTAGCAGCTAAGTTTTCAACAGACAAAAGTAGATACTCAAAGGTAAGCGGTCAAGTCTGAACATTCCCCTAGATTTCTCCCGGTTAAACCCATCATTTTTCCAACAATCCCCTTCTCAAACAACATGTATTCTCAAACAAGAAACAGTTACACAAAAACACTTAACATTTTCTTGACAATAACAATTCTCAGATTCCCAGCCACGTTTTTGGGCTCAGTATTAGGCCCAGCTCTGTTTTGATTTGGGCTTAGTATTAGGCCCAGCTCTGTTTCATATCTTTATCAATGATCTGGATGAGGGGATTGAATGTACCCTCAGTAAGTCTGCAGACAACACCAAATTGGGAAGGAGTGTTCACCTGCTTGAGGGCAAGAAGTCTCTACAGAGGGACCTGGACAGGCTGCATTGATGGGCTGAGGCCAACTGTATGGGGTTCAACAAGGTGAAGTGCAAGGTCCTGCGCTTGGGTCACAACAACCCCATGCAACGCTACAGGCTTGGGGAAGAGTGGCTGGAAAGCTGCCAGGCAGAAAAGGACCTGGGGTGTTGGTTGACAGCCACCTGAATATGAGCCAGCAGTGTGCCCAGGTGGCCAAGAAAGCCAATGGCATCCTGGCTTGTATCAGAAATAGTGTGGCCAGCAGGACTAGGGAAGGGATTGTCCCCCTGTACTCGGCACTGGTGAGGCCACACCTCAAATACTGTGTTCAGTTTTGGGCCCCCCACTACAAGAGAGACGTTGAGGTGCTGGAGCGTGTCCAGAGAAGGGCAACGAAGCTGGTGAAGGGTCTGGAGCAGAAGTCTTATGAGGATTGGCTGAGGGAACTGGGGTTGTTTAGCCTGGAGAAAAGGAGGCTGAGGGGAGACCTTATCGCCCTCTACAACTACCTGGAAGGAGGTTGTAGAGAGGTGGGGGTCGGTCTCTTCTCCCAGGTAACAAGTGACAGGACAAGAGGAAATAGCCTCAAGTTGCACCAGGGGAGGTTTAGATTGGATATTAGGAAAAATTTCTTCACTGAAAGGGTTGTCAAGCATTGGAACAGGCTGCCCAGGGAAGTGGTGGAGTCACCATCCCTGGAGGTATTTAAAAGACGTTTGGATGAGGTGCTTAGGGACATGGTGTAGTGGTGGACTTGGCAGTGCTAGGTTAACGGTTGGACTTGATGATCTTAAGGGTCTTCTTTTCCAACCTAAATGATTCTATGATCCCCCTTTGCTTCTTTCTCCCCCTTCCCTACTGAAGACTAGATGGAAAGCCCTGGGATTGAAAAAGATTAAACAGATTTAAAACCAAAGCAGTCTGCTTGTCCAATGAACTGTGAGGCAAGTTGGTGATGCATGTTAAATGGTAAATAATAAAATCTAATTGCCATATAAATGTGCGTGGTAATCCATCTCCTACAGAACTGATGCTATGCCAATTACTCTCTATGAGGGGGATGGTTGTGGTGGAGAGGTGAGGCATTCAAGCACATCAAACGTCCTTCATTTCTTTCCTGTTCTGACCACTTTTGTACATTACATACACCTGAAAAATAGACAAAAATCTAATGAAGCAGGCATTTTCATGGCATAGTATACTCAGATTTCCCTTCCTACTGATAATTATTCTGAAATCCTTTACTCATTCTCTGCTTCAATAGCCAACACATGCTCTTAGCAGAGCTTGTTTTCCAAACAGTGAGAAATTCTCCACATAACGCTACCAAAAAGCTGAGAGAATAAACATTCTCCTTTTGAATGTAGGTTTGTAGAGGGAAACTTTTTATCTAATATTACCGACTTCTTGATCAAGACAATCACCTCCAGACTCTGAGGATATTACACGAAGCAGCTCTTTTGCAAAAAAAGACTGCTCATTCCTACTAAGATCCATGAGGATGGTGATCTCATAACCATGGCAGCACATTTTGAAAACAAGTTTAGGACATGCTTCTTGACCTGGGGGGTGCTAGGATTCAGTGGGATGTATTTATGCTAAATATCCAGATTTTTTGGTAAGTTTTCAGAGCATACATGTTTCTGATATTATCCTTAGCATAATTTTTACTTAAGTGTTCCAGAAGGGCTTGAAAGAAATTCCACAATCAGCAACCGTAATAGCCTGCATGCCCAACAGCTGTAGAAATGTAGGCAAATCTATACATTTGTATGTGTGTAAGAGACTGAAAAGAGCAGGGGAGAAGAGGCAGAAAGCAAAACGTTTCTCTCACCACAGAGTGATCTGAAAGACTACTGCAACATTGTTGACTCACAGAGCTCAGCACAAACATTAGAGTATTTTCTTTAATTTTTATTTAATCCAGAAGTACTGGAGTGGATTTTTAATTCTTTCCCCATCTCATAATTTTGGAAATCAGGATACAATTTCTGAAAGCTTAGCATTGCCAAAATTATTTTCACAGCCTGGTAGTCAGCATAGCTGTTTAGAAACAGTATCTGACAAGTTGCAAAGAAAGGAGGGTAAAGGAATTTGCATTAGACCAGGTTGTCCAATCTCATATTGTTAATCTGCCCATATATCTTTGCTACACAGGAAGTCTCAAAGAAGAGCTCTCAGTTTTAAGATCCTTATTTTTCCATCTGTACAAAGGCTGCTTTCCCAACACTATCAGGAAGACGACAGCTGCATTTGCCGTTGTCTACTCCAACAGGTCACATTAGGCAGATCTATTTACTGTTGACAGTATTTGGAACTCTACATTTGGAACAGAATGTTATTTCTGCGTGAAGAGTTTACAGCCCACTGGCAAGGTCATTCAATTATCTTTTGCATGTTTATTTGAGAAATTTAAGCATTAATATTCGTTCATTTGTACAAACTTTCATTTTTATATAAAATACTTCTCTGTGCTTCTTAAAGCTTTGTTTCTTAGTTATAGAAATATGAAGCATCACTGCCATTGATAGAGACCTTGTAATATAGAGAAGAATTTACAAAGCAGCAACAATAATTATGGGCTCAATATAAAACAACAGGGAGAAATATTATATGAAATTGAAATAATTTCAATTTCCATTGCTGGACCAAGAAATCTTCCTTATGATCAAGACTAATTTAGTTCAGTTTTGCATAGCATGAATAACCTACTTCGACAGGCAAATGTCAATATCAATATCAAAAAATATCAATAGATTAAGTGACTACTATGAATCATCAATGAATATGCCAGGCCAGTAGATCTACTGACAATTTAGTTAATTGCATTAAAAGTTTACAAGGATTAATTAAGTGCCAGGTGAGTCTTTATGTACATGGAAGAAGTATTTTTAAAGTGCATTTGCAAAACCACCGAGGTGATACCAGAAATTAATGATTACTTTTCTTTCAGATGCTTCAGACTAGGCTCTTTTCACATTATTAGAGAAAATGGCAAATGAAAAGGCAAATGTATATAGCAACAGGACCCATATCTCACAAAGGAAGAGAGGGAGCCAGAGGCCAGTGGAGAGCTACAGAAATAAAACAGACAAGAGATCCAGACAGGATATTTAAATCCAAGGAAGCTGATTCTGATATATGCTCTAATATGAACAGCATTTTTTGAGGATGCAGTGATATAACAGCACAGGAATAACATATGACTTACAATGGACTCTAAAATTGACATTTGGGAAGGCCACGTGGAAGAGAATAACAGAGTGAGACAAGTTAAAAGTCAGTTTAAAAAAGCAGGTCTTAAAGATGTATGGAATGCTGCACAGGCAGCAAAAAAATTAAACCATAACTGTTGAGTCAGGCAGGATTTTTTTTACGATGGTGATTTCCTTTTAAAAAGAAAATAAACTTAGCCCAATATCAAAAATAGGATGACTGCAGTTCATCCTGGAGGATACATCACAGCTAGAAAGTTTGGAATAGGATGAGATACTGAAGTACTGAAACTACGGACTCCTAGAAAAGTTTGTAACAATTTATTGTTAAATCTAAAATAACAACAGCATTCCTTATCTTTTCATTTTGTGAGAGTGTGGTATTTCAACTTTTCACCTCAATTTATAAACAATTAAAACGCTAAAATATTTTAATTTTCTGACAGTCATTCTGAGTGGATTCTTGTAGGTTTTTGTATGTTTGCTGTTTAAGAAAGTGGGTGAAAACTTTGGGGATTAAAATAGTGCCTATATGTGTAGGAGAGAAGCAAAATGAAGATTAAACCCTACTAGGTAAGTGGATACAAAACCATGCTTGAGGATGTTCCTCCTCCTCGAAAGCAGATCATGTCTCTTCAAATATTTAGAAAAAAAAATTCTGACAGAATTCCAATTTCTCACACCACAGGAAGAAAATGTGAAGAGGGAAGAGACATTGCGGATGTTGTAATACCCACAGTCTGGACAAAGGAGACATCTTTTCTTTGGCAGCAGTGAGGAACAAGAGCACAAGTCAAATTCCACTTTCACTTGAATTTTTGTGCTCCTTCGAGGCTACTCAGACCCCTCAAGACCATAAGAGAAAAGCATCAAGTATAGCAAGGAAGAATTCCCCTGCACCCAACTATTTCGGTCTGTGAAGGCCTTGAATTGTAGCCATGCTAACCATCTGAGCTATACTGAAAGCAGAACAGGGAATCTGCTCATGAAATACATGAAAGCAAATTTGCTGTGTAACTGAATGTTGGCAGGCTTGAGCTGCATTGCCTTTGCTGTTAAGACTCATTTATCTTCACGGGTTATCTGCTAGAACTACACCCAAGTACACCTTGCTAATTTTCTCTACTAGGAAAAATAACACAGTTCTTGGAATCCAAACACAGAACTATTTTCACTCATTTATTTGTCTCGATTTTATAATTTACCCTTCTAATTACAGCAATAATTAAGCTGGAGAATTTAACATAAGTGTTTCCTCAGGTACCCACTCCAATCCACTGAAATTGTACCAGAGGTTATACAGGGAACCCATGTCTGTAATAATGGACTTTCTATGTTACATAGCCAAATCCTACACCCAAAAGGAAACGTATAGTGGAAATTCTGTCCCATACTTTTATGGCAACTGTCTGCTTTTGCAGACAACTGGCATCCTGTGCAGGCTCTACAACACAATCTGTGTCCTATCTTTGTACTGAATTCACTGTGTATTTGCAAAAAAACTGTATATATTGATTTCTCTTTCCAGGATTAGCTTGGATTTCAGCTTCTGAAATCTGCTAACTCTACAATTACTCAGAAAGGTTGCAGATTCTATATTATCTATATACATTTATATTTCACCTAATGCTAACTCTGGTTAAGCAGAATTATTGATATCACTAGCAGGAAGTATAACTTTGAATTTGCTTTTTTGCTAGGGCTAAAATAATATAGGACAATGAATTAACCATAGGTGCTTGTATCAATAAAGTGTATGGAGTGTTTATAGCAGAACAGAGATGTGTCACCATAAGAAACACTGGCATAAAACAGAAAAGAACAAGCTACAGGAAAGTATTTCAACTGAATACAAAGGAAGAAAAAATAATAGTGAAAGGCAATTTTTTCTCCTTTTTAGCCTGCTGGCCAAAATGTATCAGCTTGAACTCCTCCAAAAATCCAACAAAAATTCTCATGATTATGCTGTGCCATATTTAAGGAAGCTGACCGAGCAAAATATAATAGAATACATTAAAAAATAAAATGAAACATACTACTATGAGAAGACAGAGGTTGAGGACCTGTGTACGCTAGACCAGTTTGAGAAAGATGCTTACTATATATTACTGCACTGAATATGTCAGGCTTGTTATGCTTTTACTAGGCACATTTCCTGGGTGGTGAATTACAGAAAATCAGCATCTAATACAATTCACCTTCCTCGCTTCAAATCTCAGTATGTTTTTTCATGCTCTTCAGTTTTTTTCCACTGGATTTCAAGGTTAGAAAATGCGCCAGCTATAGATACAGTTTTACTTCAAAAAGGTAAAGCAAAAGTAGAATTTTCAAAGTGAAGAAAACAAAGGAATGTTGGATTTTATAGGTTATCCTCGCTGATGAGCTCCCTCTGTGAATGCACTAAGCAGTGCATTTAGTGAAATAACAGTGCCCTCTAGTGCCTTTATCAAGCACATTGTTCAAACTTTTTTTTTTCCCTTCAATAAAGCAACATACCAAAACACCACGTTCAGTTTGAAGAAGATGTAGAATAAAATTACTGTGGTAACTTAGTTATCGGTTCTTAACAGGATTATTTTTCCTACTCATGTCTAATTAATATACTGGAAAAACCCAGATTAAATACATATACATAGATATGCATATGCATAAGTAGTACTTATTATTGCAAAAAAACGTGAAAGAATAAGGTAGATGCTTTCTCTACAGCATCAAAAATAACATTGAAATATTACATTGCCTCAATAAACATTGACCATATTTACAAGAATACAAAAATGAGAAACATGGCACAAATTTGAAATACCATTTTGAGAATGCAGCGTGAGCCATCCAAAAGGCTTTAATTTATAAACCAAGCATTTCTGATAAAGAGGCTCTTATTGAAGATTATGACATATCAAGATACAGTTTTCACAGTCTTTCTTACAATCTTAATAGCACTTTCAAGTGAAGCAAACATGTAAAATATCACAAAATCCAGAATAATTACTAAGGTCAGCTCATTATCTGTGACTCAGAGGTAGTTAAAAGAAAATCCAGCAAGAAATAAGCTCTTGATGGAATATTAATATCTACTTTGAACATCCTGGCTTTTGAAATATTAAATTTTCTTTGACTGTTATGAAATTTTGGTTTGCCTAACAAGAACTTTTATAAAGAATGTAATATGCACGATACTTTTTCACATGACCAGAACATATTTTATTATGTCTGATTAGGGAGGCAGTATTTAAAAAGTATACTTATACATCCTTTCAAAAAGATATTTTCCTCTGACGCAGATTAGCTTTTCAGAAGCCCATCCTTACAAGTAATACTATTACTTATTTTAATACACACATACGTATCAGTTTGGTTTATAAAAATGGATCTTAAGAATCTAGCTGGACCTAAAAAATGTAGGTTTAGACCTATAAAACAAGTTTATCCCACCCTGCAATTGAAATTACAACGCATTACATATTTAGGTGAGTATATCTTTATGGTTCAATATATCTGGCAACTTCTATTTATACCTGCTTCATTAGAGGACTGCCACACAAGATTGCTTTACTTACAAGATTTTTTATGATATCAAAATACTGCATTGTATTTATTTTCCCAACAAAAGGTAGGTTTCATGTGGAATACTGAACAGTGGTGGACAGGTCAAAAAGTTCTGCAATTCTCTAACATAGAGATCATCAGTTCTGCAAAGCCTTTGTAGTCATACTGTAAAGCTCGGGCTGTGGTTTCTGCATGCTACTTACATAACTTATGTTCATGTAAAAATCAAGGCTTTTTCATAGACGTTTTAGAGCTCCTTTAGTCCCCCAGTTATCTTTTGGTATATATGGGCCACTCTGTGTTCTTACCATTTGCTACCTTTTTTCCTGTGGCATTTTCACACATTTAAAGTAGTACCTAACTGTACAGAACTACTACTAAACTGGCTTTGTCAGGCTAACATAAAGAAGATGTCTCATCTCTTGTGAACATATTAATTATTAGCAATAAAACATTTCATATGCTATTACGAAATTATACTGTACTTTACATACATGATTTATTCATGTTATCATTCTGTAATGACTCTCACTGTAGGTTATACAGGAATTACTGTACTTACTTTTGAGGTCTAAATTTCTGGCTCCTGCTGTGCTCTGTGTTGTGATTTTAGTGTCAATCTTTACAGTGTGAAGATTGCTGATATCCCTTGATATCATCACATTGTGCCACTGGTTGTCATTCAGGGGTTTATTAGAACTTCCTTTGATGAGATTGGCACCATTTCCCAAGTCAAACACATAGTGTAAATACCTGGGAAAAGAGAAAAAATTGGAAAAGTTTCCTTTTTCTTTACATAGCAAGGGGGCACTAATTAATATGTCTAATATTTCCTGTTTCCTTATACTCCTCAGCAGTGCTGGTAAAACCAGAAGACAACAATGAATGTCAAATGGGGAAGCAACCTTAATTCAGACTAATCACCATTTGTTTAGATGAGCTGAGATGCAGTCCCAAGTTTCTGGAAAGTAACGAGCACTCCATGTACCAACACATGCATACATACTTAGAGAGAGAACAAGAGGAAGGCTATAAACTAGTACTTCTTTCTGGTAAACACTATAGAAGTTATACCTATTATTTACTTTCATATTTTTCAGGCATCTAGCTTCATCTGAAAGAAAAAGTCACAATAAAGCATATGAAGTTTAATATGAAGAAACATTCAATCATGTATGTCCAGTCAGGCAAAGATTTGTATCCTAAACTTTCCCTTGTATTTCTCCTGTATATGTATTTTGAATAGACTTTTTTCATCATTATGCTAATCCATACATACCCTTTTACTAATTCAACCACAATGAAATCATTTCCATCGCCACTGTTATAAAGTATCAATCCATCCAGAGAGGTTGTTTTGAACTGGAAAAAAAGGTGCATAGAAGTATATGCTTGTAGCGTGGCCAATGCAACATAACTTGCTTTTGTTTTAAATGTTACAGGGTCTGCTATGATGTTCCTGAATCCAAATCTTGCATTTAGCTCACAATAATCGATGTCTCCATTTTTACATAAGTCAATGTATGCCATGCCATTAAATGTAAGACTCTGTAGATGCCCAATGAAATTAGAAGGCACAGAAGACAAGTAGCGCCGTTCTGTTATTATTCCTGTTTCTATGTTGTGGAATTCCAGTCGTGTGTGATCACCAGCCATTTGACCTTTAAATAGTAACAAGAAAACACATGTTAGAATCTGAAATAGAAGGTCAAAAAGCACACCATGTGATTAAGTATCTGCATCAATTTCACACTTTTCAGAATGCGCAAGGCCAATTCTTGGCTCCAAAAAGGATTCTTCTAAATTCATCCAAACTTCTGGTAAACATCTGGAAGCCTTTCCACTGAGTTCAGTATGTTTGTATAAGGCAAACAGCAAGATTTCTAAACTCAAGTGCAATACCACAGCATATCAAACTGCCAACAAAATCCTTCACTTTGGTTACACTTAACCAGACATGTAGTTTTACTATAAGCAAGTGCAATTAATTAAGACAACATGAAGAACACAAAGGCAAATCTCAGAGCTAAAACTACAATGTTAGGGTTTCATGGAAGAGAAGTGTAACAGTTTGGGGGATATTACTGCATGTGGTTTGCTTAAAAGCGCATGATTTGGCAAGCGGAAGGAAGGAGTCGTATTTAAGCTGTCTTAGGTACATTAATGCTGGCCCTGCTGCAAAACCCTGTGCTGCAAGGGTGGACAGAGCCTTCTTTAAAAGCAACTAGCTTTATACCATGGGGATAAATGGGGGGAGAGGGGGGCAGAGCCTAAGAGATGGACGAAGCAGAAAGCCTGCAGCAAGGATGTATGTCAGTGTCTTGTAATCCTGAAAATAGCAAGGGACTTGCTTGTATCAGAAAGGTGGCCAAAACCAAGCCTCACAGCTACCTTTGAGTCTCTTTGTCATGCAAGGACTCCTGCACAGGAGAAAGCCTGAAATTTGCTGACTGTATAGCTAATCTGAAGGAAAGGATCAACACTGTCAGGGTACACTGCATACAGGGCAGGTAAATTTTTAAAGCTAGTTATTAAATACTTTACCCAGCACATCAAAATTGTATCTACTGAAGAGTTCCCCTTCCTAACAGAGCTTAGATTTTTTTTCCATGCTTATTTTAAAGAAGTAGGGCAGTACTATCACAAGGCTGATTCATGGTCATGTTGTGGGGGTATAATGACAAAACAGTTTTTTATTACTAATCAGTTTTAATCACTTAATCTACCTTTTGCAAACTGTGGACTAGATTTCCCAGTTCCTTAGATGTTTTGTCTCTCTCATGGAGTACAAAGAAGGTGACCAGCAGACCCAGCCAAGCTGGAATAAATACTGGCATAAAACTGCTCTATAATACAGGTTCCCACACGTGCAGTGCAAAGGTGTTGACAGACTGAGTTACCTCTGTCCTTCCCTGAACATCCTATTCCAAGAGGAGAGTGTGAGCTCTGACCCAGGCTGGATGGTGTTCAGTGGTGGTGCAGAAAGCCCTGAGGCAGGCTTAGACAGCTGTACCTTGATAGGTTTTATAAGCGAGTGTCTGTGTACGCGTGTGTGAACAGGGAAAGGTTAAGGGCAAGATGAATGTAGATATCTCGGCTTTGCCCAGGGAGATGCATTCACAAACAGGTTAAGTCACAGCACTGAGATACAAATACAGGTATTAGTGAAGTTACAGTGAAAATAGGTCCACAAGCTTTAATACAATTAAAAGAAAATTGCTCTAATAATTTATGATAAATATTTACAAGCAGCTTACTTAGCTTCAGGACGCATTCTGACCTAACTCTACTGATGTCATTGAACACCATCAGCATCTAGGATCTGCAGTCATACAGGCTCAGCACTGCAAGAGGCACCTTAATCCCCAAGGACAGCCTTCTTGATATTCTTGTTTCTAAACATCAGTTCTGAAGATACCACTTCTCCTGATGTATTAGCAAAGGTGGGTTCTTCCTTGCAGTAATGAGTCAGAGAGCTGTCTTGAAAAATGCCAAATCTGTAGCTTTCTGCAAGGCCAAGAGCTGTATATTGGATCGCAGCCAGGGAGCTGAAGATCATGTTTTAGAGGAACATTATGTATTCCAGTCTTATATCACTTCAGATGGCATTGCATAAATGTCATGGCAAAACTCCACTAAGCTTTGGCCTGTCGCACAGTATCCTCGCTACATTCACTACCTTAAATGTATTTCTTTCTTGAGCATAGTAATAAAGAAGTTCCAGAATCTGGGCTCACATCCCAAATCTCCCTCTAACATTTCAGTTGTACAAACATGCTAACAGGACTTGAGACTTCACATAGTGCTCCACAGTATTTGCAACTACAGCAATGAAGAAAGAGAGAGAGGCTGCAGTTTGTGCTTACATGGTTGGGGTTTTTGTTTTTTGTTTTTTTTTAACCTGTCAGGCTGGTGCACAAAATGCATTACCTGTTGCAACACTATGGGACATACAAAAAGACAAGTGAATTTCTCTTCATAACCACCGTAAGTTAGATATCCTTTCCGTTGTCCAACTGTGACCTCCTTTGGTCCACTTTTATTTTCTATACATTTCCAGAAAACAAAGTGCATCAGGGCTGCAAGTATTTAAACTCTTCTATGATGAGTAATATTTTCAAAATCACCTGTATGACTTCCAATGAAAGCTAGTTATGATTCTGAAAGATATTATTTATCCATGCACAAATTATGCATTCACCAGAGATAACTAAGCTCAGTACATGGATGAGCAGGTGGTATTTTGTAACCTGTAAAAAATGGAAAGTGACGCTGAATTATTTAATGGATTCCCCTCCAGCTTAAGCTTTCTGGATCTGATGGGCTTTTTAAATATGTGACACAGGAAATGGAATCAAAAAAAGGAAAACACAGTGCGTGGCAGGGGGAAGCTGGAATTTTTGGGAGAAAGTCCTTTTTTCCTCATGTTCCCATAAGATTATAATAATATTTCACGTGAATAACTGCTGGGTTATATTTTAACCACATTTCTGATTGTTGGGACATCTGAAGAAAAGTTCTAAGCAGTTTAGCAGTTTAAGCAAGAACACTCCTATCTGATATGGCAACTCTTCCACTACCCCTTTAGGAAATTCAAAGCTACTACACATTAAATTGCATTGTGTACATTTGACTTTCTACCAGATGGGAGTGAAAACTTAAGCTCATGAAGGCTTTGGCAACACACTGTGTTGAAAAAAAAAAAAAAGTCACAGTGAATAGAAAATGTAATATTCCTGGGACTAACAGCAGGTTTCCTGTGTTATCAGACTTTCAAGTTCCCCCTAGCTCCTTCTCTCATGCCAGTTCCCTCCTCACTGATAGAGGAGGCCACAGATGGGCCACACAGCTTCCGGCAGGGAGTTCAGGAAGACTTTGCTTAATCAGGAGGCAACTGAAAAGACTCACTGGCTTTAACAGCTAGAATAGAATAGTTCAGTTGGAAGGGACCTACAAGGATCATGTAGTCCAACTGCATCTAGTCCACTTCACAGCTGACCAAAAGTTAAAGCATGTTATTAAGGGCATTGTCCAAATACCTCTTAAACACTGACAGGCTTGGGGCATCGACCACGTCTCTAGGAAGCCTGCTCCAGTGTCTCAGCTACATGCTGAGACCATGATATTTGATAGTAACTACAGTTATCCACAATGAAGAGTGATTACAAGAACTTCCAGCCCTGCATTCTTTACTTATTACTTCACCTGACTAGACTATAAATGATAGAAACCTTCTGTTTTCCTCTTAATCCTTATCATCTTCATCACACATATTTTGAACTTTCTGAAGCTGTGCTGAGCAGCTGGGACTGAACCCAAAGGTGAAAACAATACTTCCTGGTGGTTTTGTAACCTGTAGTATTTGTATTTAACTAAGTATTTGTATTTAATAAGTATTTGTATACTACAGGTGGATAAATAAAAAAATCTGCCATGAGGAGCCCAGGAAATCTGCGTTTGGTTTTAGATGCTATATTTTATTCAGACCTAAACAGCTTCCTCTAACTAGAAAATGTCCACAAAGTAGCCTTATTATTTGAGTTGCCAGTTGAAGCAGCAAGATGAGGGTATTTTTTAGTATAGTTCCTCCAGTACTATATATTTATTTTCATAAAGGAAATAACTGGTTTAGGCCATCTGCTTTCTTGGAAGAATGACCCAAAACATCATCACATATACAGATTAAAGTTTTGCTTCACCTCTGGAAGATCTATTGGTAATTTCTGATTCTAGAAAATACGACTTTGCAGCAATATGAATACATAGCCATTATTTTTCTACTGGTGACATGGCCTTCAGTATTCTGCTGAGGTGAAAGACGACTACTAAAGAAGGTGCTTTCCTTTCAAAAACCCATTAAAATTGTTACCATTTTAACAAAGCTTAAAACCAATAATAAAAGCTATTTAATACTACATGAAAATAAAGTAAAATACTAAACAGCTAACACAAAATTAGGCACATTGTATTGTGCAAGGAATCAGGGCCAGAAGCCAGGTCTGTTGCTATTAATACCACATATGTAAGCCTTACCTTTAACAGAACAAAATCAAAGTCTTCTCTATTATTTCTGATAATGTATACATAGGAATATATTTCTAACATCTGCTGGCATTCGTGCCATGTTTTTTTCTCCCATCCCAATTTCTATTTTAGTATTTGAGAAAAACCTGTTGCCTAACATTTAATTATTGAGGACAGCTGATGCAAGATTTAAAACACAATAGAATATCCTTCAAACATTTATGAAATTTTTTCTTAACAGCAATGGATTAGAGTTTAACCTTAGTATAAATTCAGCGTGTTGCTAAAAGCATTTTACTTGCCTTCTCATTAGTGATGTATCAAATGACTTCTCTCCAATTACCGTATAAAAACATTCATTTAAGCCAGCATGGAGGTTTTCATTAATTTCAATAGCAATGTTAGAGTAACATTAATATCAAGTGTAATAATGCACTCGTAGTAGCAATATTTCAAGATGCATAACATGGATTTTTGGTCTTACCCAAGAAAAGAAAAAAGCATCTGTTGCTTTCAGATAAAGGCATTTTACTTCTGTCATTTTTTGTTTTGTGTTTCCCCCCAGTAACACGGAGTCACAATGCCACACTACCTGTCATGGCCTGCTGGTCATCCACCATTAACTTTAAACTTTTTCCTCGCCGAACCACACGCACTGTGTGCCACTCATTATCATTGAGGTTATAGCCAGCAAAAAGGGTTTCTGGACCTTTGCCTGTAGGATATGCCAAACAGTCATTATGCAATCTTTAAATCAGTTTACATGCGAACCTCACAGAGAGAGAGACAGACAGAGGCTGTCTGGGCAAATGTTAAAAGTCACATCAAGCAAGAAAATTACAAATTATAAGCAAACCTCCAAATACAGAGCTACTATGTTAAAACACTTCTACGGTATATTTAACTATATAAATGTATTGTATATGCACATTTAATGAACTGGGTTGTCATAAATAGGCACAGTCAACATGGATTTATTTATGTATTTTCCAGTCATGGAAGAAATGGGATTACTGCAGACAGAAGAACTTCAGCATGTGTTTACAAGACTGGATTTTTGTTCCTTCAATAAAAATAGTTTGGGGGAAAGGTACAAGTAGTAAATGTGTGTGCATGTGTGTTATATTTTTCTTAATCTATGTCAGCTTCTCAGCCTATGTTTGTTTATTAGGACTTCTCAGAAGATCATCTATTTACCTTGTCATCCAGATGACTCGTTAATATTCAGATCCAGTACCTTCTGATGTTAGTGGACCTCCAAACCACACTTTTCTTTTTCATTTAATGGATACCTTTTTTTGTAATCTGCTATTTTTGTAAACAGTACAACAAACACTTTTGAAGCAAATATAATTCTATGTATAGCAAAATGTACTTGCAATAACTGAAGTATTCACAAATCTAGAAAAGAGGGTATCTTTAATACCTGGGAAAAAAATCTCTCAGAAGAAAATTATTATGGAAATTTTCCCTTGCACTGTTGACCAAGATGAGAAAGAAAGAGAAAAATCCTAACTATGAACTATCATTGATATGAGTGGGTGATTGACCAAGCACTGAACCAATCCATCAAAGCTTCTGTACTCAAACCTGAGTTATTGGACCTATGTGGTGACTGTCCAAAAGGTAAAGCTAACCTGCAATTAACAAATTACATTCTTGCAAGATAGAGACCTCCCTGGCCTGTTTTTATGTTCCTGTGGCATAATAAAGGCTGCTGCTAACTGAGACATATAATAAAGTAACATTTGACATGAATACATTAGGGTTGCACTGAGTCAGACCATTACCTCCACTATGTCTTCTCAGGTGGCTACATTGCATGTGTCAGCCTTCTTTTAAAAAGGGATACGCCACTGGCTCTGAAACTCTCCCACATTTCTTTTTGGATTCTTTTCCACCAGTGCAGGCTAACTGTGATGGACGAGGTCTATTAATAAATGGGTACTATATGACATTGTCTAAAATCAAAGCCTCTCTGACTTCAGGACTGCACAGAGGGAAAAAGCCATTAATAGCTTGATGTAGCTGTTCAGCATATCGGACAGTTTTCATGTCCGACTTTTTCCATTTCCTATCAGCATTCTTTTAATTGCTGCT
The DNA here is from genome assembly GCF_035582795.1 of Mycteria americana. Lineage (NCBI taxonomy): Eukaryota > Metazoa > Chordata > Aves > Ciconiiformes > Ciconiidae > Mycteria > Mycteria americana. Next base: position 112,834,436 of record NC_134367.1, read on the forward strand.
GGTTGATTGCCCTGCTTTTATATGCAATCTTTGTTATTTTGAGCATGTCAAGGGATCTCCAGGTATAAAAATACTAGCTACAGCAAAGGCAGTGAGATTGTGGTAACATCATGTTGCTTTCTCTAAGCCTCTGTATTGACACTAGGCTAGGAAAGGTGTGCAAACCCAGCAGAAAGAGATGTATATGTACTCACTGATGTCATCTACCTGAATTGTTCTGTTCCTTATGAGTTTACTTTCTTTGACAAGAGAAAGACCAGTTTTGCATAAACCTTAAGTGAATAATGTTCTCTTTGGATACAGTAATACAGATTCAGTGAATAATAGTCTTTAAGCAATTTCTATTATTCTATATTTTATTGGGGGCTTCAATTGAAGCAATTTCTAACTAGATTTGGGAGACAAGGGGTGGGTTTACAAAAAATGCTTAAATGACGAGTAAAAATCTTAGTGAGAGTCAATAGGCTCGCCTAGAAATATTTTTCTGCCTTACTATTATTTTAAACATGTTAGCCCTTCTTAATTTTAGTCCAACTCCTTTTTTTTTTTTTGCTTGTTTTTAATATTTTAAATAGTTGAACTACTTAGTCTCTCTTATCTCAAAACAGATCTCTAAAAGACCTAAAAGCATATGCAATTTTAATTTGCTCTCACATTAACAACCCTCTGTAGTGTCCCATTCATGTAAAGGTGCCTCAGCGTGTATAAATATCAAATCCAACTTGGCTGCTCACATTCATACAGGCAAATATGTCTTTTATCTTTTAATGGTTAGGGACTTGTAAACTCTTCCTGTTGTAAAATTAAATGTGTATTTTCCTGCATATTAGTCCATTTCCTTTGCAAGAGTACTCCAAGTAAAAAAATCAGGTCAGAACTATCTATGAGCTGCCTTTCTTCACAGTGCACGCAATCCAAAACTGGATTAAGGGGATCTGTGGTGAAAGGGCTATGAAAGGGACGAACCTGGGTATAACACACTATGGGAGCAACACATTGAAAGCAGTCCTGGCCTTGCAGAAACTAGCTACCTTGCATGGAAAAGAGGCTTTTCTTTCCTGAAGCCCATCTCTAACAGAGAAGAGGGGGTTTTGCTTTCTCATAGAGAGTACAAGGAACTACAAAATAGTGCCCAGTGTACCCAGTGTCCAGGTATTGTATAGGTACCTGTCACATTATGTTGCATCTCTGCAAAGTAGCATAGTTTTCCATGGCAGTTGGAGAGGTGGATGGGGAAGCACAGATGCCCACCATTCCTGTAGAGAAGGTAGTGCTTGGGCTGCGTCCTGGCCAAGAACATGCTTTTGCATATAAAAGTAGCAAATGTGCTTGTGAGCAGTGTATTTAGGACAAAATTTTCTAAATGCTTAAACACAGAAACATGTAGTCCTTCATAGCACACAAGAGTACAAGGACTGCAGAAGGAAACTCTTAACATATCTTGTTAAATGGCATTGGCCAACCTCAAACATAGTTTATATTAGTACTTTCCTCACTGACTTTCAAATATATTGACCTGAAATTAATTTAAACATCTGTCCTGGTTTATAGTGCTTTAGTTTATAGTGAATCTACTATAAATCTCAATCTACTAAGTTATTGGCTCTCCAGTCTTATTCTGAGTTTACACTGATCTGATTCCACTTATTCATATCACGCCAGCAGAAAGTGCTGTTGTATTTAAATAAGAATTGGCATATTGACATTTTTTTGAGGGGCTGGGCTTTTTTTTTTACCCTCTTTTCTTTAAAAACATTAAATATCTGCCATGAGAAGAAAAGCAAGAGCCCTAATTTAAAAAAAAAAAAAAGGGGGGGGGGTGTTTCCTGTTTTCTATGGACTGATACTACCTTTCCAACCTTATGTCCCTCCATTCCTATTTCCCATGCTGTCCTTCCCCTGGAACTCATTTGTCTCTTTCTAGACAGGGACACAGTTAATTTGCTTCATGTACCCAGCACTCGCTCACTTTCTGAGCTACTGATTCTCTCAGACACTAATACCTTAATCATAAAACTTTCCTTTCAGAGACAGGCTGTAACCTGCAAAAAAACCACTAAGTATCCCCTCTTGCTTAAGTATGAAATTTATTATCAATGTCTATATATTCAGCTCTTTTCCTATTTTAAAGGTTTAAATAACTAGTAGATTTTATGCATCCCTAGTGTGAATGGATAGTACCAAATAAAAAAAGTATAGGCATTTTATGGCTCCCACAATTTACTCATAGTCTATCACGCCAGTAAAATCTGCACATCCATTTAAAAGCAGATAATTGCTTGTACAACCATCTTTTTACATGGGAAAATACAGACTGTGCAGCCAGCCGATAGAGGTAAAAATCTCAATGATGCAATTACATTTGTATGTCCTAGTTCATAATGAAAGTCTTAAACATCCTAAGTTATACCTTTACTTAGGCACCCAAAGTTGAGCTTACTTTGTTTTCAGCACCTCAGCTAGAACTTAACTGCCTTTGGTGCTTTTTAAAGTTAAAGGAAAAAAGTATGAACCTCCAAAAGAAAAATCTCATTTTCAGTGTGCTGAATATTATAAATGTTCTCTGGAGATTCCTATTCTCTTTACTATCTTGTAAGGAGCCTGTTCAGCCTAATTCAAGTGCTGAAAATTTGCTGAATTCAAATGAGTCTGTTAATTGATGGTAACATGCATACTTACTTTTTCTCTTACAGATATCTATCCTCTTGTACTTAAATTGGGAGATCTTTTAACCAACTATTTGAACAGAACATCATAAAAACAAACTGGTCACTTTGAAATAAGATACTAGCTTTCGGCATTGTACCAAAACACATTCAAAACTAGTTGTCTGAACCAAACACAGGAATTATTACTGGCTCTTACAATGCCATCCACCACCACCAAGGCACATACCAAGATGTTACCCAGACTTGCTTGGAGCATTTGATCACAGAATTGAAAGTAGATATAAAAAAATGAAGTATCGAAAGAAAGACAAAGTAAATGGAGACTAGCAAGGGAGACGGGATGGTTCAGTGAGTGCTAAACTAACCTATAGAACCCAAGTTAGTTACAGGCAAAGCAATACTATCTATTTATTGGTCAGTATAAGAAATGTCAGTGGTTTCAGCCTAGTTTGTTAACTGATAACTATGCATACTACAGCAATCAAGATCAGGTGGCATTTCCCATTTGAAATTTGAGAGAATAAGTGGACAAAAGGACAAAACCCTGAGATCACTCCAGTTAATAAAGAATAGTGCTTTGAAGTCAGGGATGCCAGGATTTCAGATGGAGTCTTACAGCTAAGATAATATATACATAGCAAGCTGAATTGTAAAGTAAAGACAGCTGAGTTGCTCTGAGAGACACCTAAGAGTGTTATTGTAAATACCTGATGCAGAACCAGACAACTCTGTGCCATCTCATTCATCCTCCTTTCCAGGGTAAATCTAGCATGCCTGTAATCTAGGCTTCTGTTCCAGCAAGCAGCCACTCTCACAGCCACTAAGCAAACCTTGTGAGGCATCTATATTATACACCAGTCTGCAGCACAAAATGTTCAGAAAAGATTCCTCCAGAACTAGATGCAGAAACACAAGACAAATAGGGGAAGGCATCGTAAACTTCATTATCCTGTCTATGGTGGTTAGCTGCAGAAACAATTCTGGTCTTCCGAATCACTCATTTGCAAACTTGAATTTAAGAAGTCAATTATTATAGTGAATCAACCGTATTTTAAATGACTGCATCTGCATCATCCTGAAATTCCCTGGCTATGCATGTTTCTTACTAATAGAAAAACTTAGTTGCCTTTTAAAGATCAACGATGTGTATCAATTTATCATTTAAAGCTAATTCATAAATTAACTTGAGAAAGTCTTATTGCAGGTCAAGGAAATTTTGTCAACTGTATTTTCTTCCTAACAGACTCATACAGAAAATTCCACAAGAACAGCACATTCACTGAATCGTATATCAAGCAAAACATATCAGTCTGCACTGCTTGATCAAAATGTTCCAGCCCACAATAGCTTTATTATAGACAAAATTGCTTTTGGCAATTTGGGTAAAGTATTGGCAGTTTAGGGTATTTTTATTACTTTTTAAAACAAAACCTGACATTTCAGAAATTAAAATGAAGGAGATTACAGTTGCTAATATCATTCATTAGCCTTCATTTCAGCTGTAGAATAGATGTGCTCATATTATTTTGAGTAACAGAAATATAATACTAAATCTGTTTCTGTACATGCACTCATACAGAAATGCAGAAAGCTAAATAAGGTACTTTTGAAAATTCTACTGGCTTCCTCTACATGACCAAACTACAAACAGACTGCATTTAATATTGATCTGGTTCACTAGTAAGGAAAACCAGCATACCTAATGAATGCACTGGAGAAGAAAAATCCATAGAGGGATATAAAAAACAACCAATCCAGGAATCAAGCACTACATGCAGGTCTGAGGACACAAAGTTTTCTGTAGTCATTCGCCTGTTTCTTTCCTCTCTCTTCTGTGAGCTTGCTTCCCCTGCCTATGGCCTGAGCTGCTCAGTATTCCCCCTCTCCCAACTTTGTCTACCTTTTGCCTTAAGCAAGCTATTTAAGTTGGGGTGTGATAGCACACATACACCTCCATTTATTTCTTTAAAGCTGTGAGATATTAACTGTTGGTGGCACGTAAGTATTTAAATAGAGCCAGTGGATCAAGGTGGGAGGGCAGAACATAGACAGATCTATTGGACTAAATTAAATCTAAGGAGTCTTGGTGTCTGCCAAGAAAGGTACCGATGATAAACTACTGTCTTGTGAAAGCCCATTCTCTACAAACAGAACAAGGACCACTACTGAATTTCACCGAGATGGAGAAAGAAAGAAGCATTAGAAAGTAGTAAACTTTTGTGTTGTAAGTCTTGGCCTCTAGACTTTCCTGCCACATCAAAGTATACATAGAACACATACACGTGCTCTCAAAATCAGAAGTGAGCTTTGCTGGTTAATAATTGGGTCTATATTAAGTTGAACCGTATTTCCTGAAAAATGGTTTTGAAATTGCAATTACAACTATACTTGAACTCAGAGTACATGAGAGGATAAAACTGATTTTGTTACTGCATTATGAAATGTCTAACCCAGCTCAGAGACCTTTCTCAACACATTACTTAAAACATTTATTGTTAGGAATCAGCTGCCTTTTAATTTAGTTTTGTAAGTCATATATCCAAGCAAATGAAATACAACCAGCCCTAAGGACATGTAACTTTCCTTCTTCTTGGAAATAATGAAAGAAAAGTATCTTTTAAAAGCTAAAACCAGAAGTCAGCTAGATCCCTGTATTTTTTATAAGAGTGCAGTTTCTCTTTTGTGCCATTCTCTAAGGATCATGACTATCAGAAAATGTGCTAAAGGTACTAAAGGTTTTATGAATCCACCCCAAGGCCCTGAACTAAAGCACAGCAAAGTCAATGAGCTTGAAAAATATGGCTGTTGCTTTTTCAGCTCACTGCTGAACATTTTCAGGCAAATTTTCAGAAATTATGTTGAACGTGACAAGTCACTTTGTTGTAGGTAAGGTGAGCGTGAACTTTCAATACATGGCAATTCTATGCTCATTTAAAGCAAGCTTCAGTGCATTATTTACTTTGTATTTACTGCAGGTAGAAAAACGTGCACTTGCAAAGATCATGCAGCATTACAAACACCCTGTGAAGTCATATCCTGCCTTGAATCATGCTAATTTTTTTTAAAGTGTGCCCAAATCCTAGGACTCTGAATTGGGATTCAGCAGATTCACTTCCACAAACTACTTGTGTGACTCTTAGTAAATCTTTATTTGTTTTTACCTTAGTTTGACATGGCTGCTATAACGAAAAATCCCAATAATTTTAAGCTGAATGCGTTTAAGCATTTTATTTTGATTCAGTAAACATACTTAACACAAACACTTCAAAGTCAACATCTTCGACTTCGTTCTACCTAAGCTCCTGCAGTACATCAGGAAAGCAGCTGTTTCACAAGCCTGCTATCCCCTTTTCTCAGGCAGCTGCCCGGTTCCCAGAACACTCCTGTAGCCAAGCCTGAGAAAGATCACAGAATGATGACAGTAAGGGAAGACAGCTGGAAAGTCTGGCCAGCAAGGAGAGGAGGGACTTGAAGAACCTGGACTGAATCACTGCAGCAGCTCACCTAGTCACATACTGACACTGAACAATACACGGAAAAAAACCCAGTCAATTTGGCTTGATAACTGAAATTGTTTGTTTGCTTGTTTGTTTAAAGGATAATCCACTATAAGCTAGTGTATTGCACAAGGAAGAATAAAATGGGAAATTTTAATTCATTTATGACACTGAAATTTTCCCATGCAGAATGCTTGTATTACGGACAGCTTTCTTATGCTGAAAATTTGTTTCAATGAAAAATTCCTTTTAACTCCTATTTAGCAAAAACTTTGTAAAACTGGTAGAGGAAAGAATGGCTAATTCATCTGGAGTTATTGGTGTTTGCTTTTTTTTCTCCTATAACAGGAATAGGATTGAAAATCGTAAGAATTGACTTGGCAACTCCTGTATAAAACAGTACCAAAGTGAACATGAAACTCCAACTTCAAGCAACACTGGAATTAAATTTTTTAAAAGTAAATATTCATTGTTCTGATATGACTTTAATGGCATCCAGGATGTCCAATATTAATTAATTCTGTGTAAATTCAGAGTTCTGTCAATAGTACAGATTTGTGAGATGTGGGCTTAAACTAAGGGAAAAAAGTGATCCTAAGATGAGTTCATTTTCTGCTTTCCCAAGAAGAGTTAGACTTTTACCTCAGCAGACTTATTATTCTTGTCTTGACTACCCAAACCCTACAAAACACAAAGACAGAAACACATACATTCCTGGATTCCTAGAAACAGCGAGAATATTCCTCTAAGCTTTCAAAGAAATGGAGAGTGATACACCTGGCAATCTCCTTTTCCTTAGGCATCATCTCTACAAGTTGCTATTCAAATACAGTGCCTCAGCTTCCAGAGGAACTTTGCTGTCTCCTCTGAACCCAAGAGATCTGGAGGAATTCTGACTTAAAAGAAGGATTTCACCATGAGACATCTATCTAATGACTTTGATAATCTGGACCTTAATCACTGATCTGCAAATCACTGTCAATCAGCTAATAAATACAAAGAAGACTGAGATATACAGCTGCTACAGGGAACAGGTGTGTAGTCACCTATAGCAGATCTCTAAGTGTACCCTGATGGTGCAGGCACCCTTTAGGAGTCTGAAGAACCTGTGCTACTGTTTTCTACTGCTAAGTCTGCCCTCTTCCTTTCCACTTAAAGCCAGTGAAGGAAAAATAACCTAAATTACAGTGAGTTTTGCAGAAAAAGTTGGTACACACTTGATCTTTTTTTTTTCCTGAGAGAATTGGAATATTTGTTGTACTTTTGTTACATTATAACTGACAACTGGAAAGAAGCAGAAACAGCTTTGATCACGTTAGCCTTTCTGACTTTGATATTGACTGTGCTCATTTATATCAAACCACAGCTGTCAAAACTCTGAAGTACATTTAAAAATATAAGTAAGCACAACTTAAGTATGCTTCTCCATAATTTACTTTTTTATAAAAAAAACATTACCTTTATGTTTAGGCAAAAAATGAACATAGAAAAAAACCACTTAAATATTTCATTTTACCCTTATATCTTGCACATTGTGCTTAAGAATAAGCAGATTGGTAACTAGTTGGCACAGAAAGGAAAAGAATTTGGACTGTGACTTTATTTTAAGAATAAGCTCCTCTTAATTTACAGGTGTCTTCATCCCAAGGCACAGTTATAAAATACGTAACAACTAAATCTCACACTCATATCCTTTTTTTTTTTAATGAAAACACTGAATTATAACATTTTGCCTAGTTACAGGTAAAGAGAATAATGTTTAAAGATCTGTGATTGCTGATTATTATTTAATGTTTTAAAATATTTTTATACTTATCATGGATTGAATGGCACAATTTCTTGACACTGCTTATTCTTGCTTCTACGTAGATAGGAGTCAAGCAAGGAGCACTAAATTAAGTATTTCAGATTATTTTCAAAAATTACAAATAGATGAATACAAAGTGATCCCTGTTCTATAAACAGGCTCCGCTGACTTTGATGGGTATGGGATTAGTCTCTGATTTTTTCCGATTTACACAATAGATGACCTATGAGGCCTACGCTTATTTTCCTGTATATTCCTAAACTATTTCACAGAATACTTGCAAAACCATGCTTTTTCTGATGTATGTATTTCTTCATCACTATGTCATGTCATTCTTGTTCCACGTTTATCCTTGTAAAGTTTCGTCACTACAGCATAATAGTTCATGATTACTTTTAGACCTTTTCAACTTCTGAAAAGCCACCAGTTCAGCTGCACCAGATTTCATCCCGAACTTAAGATTCCTGATGTTCTCAATGATATGGGCCATAGGGCAGAGCACTCGGCATATTAACAGTAGCAGGGTCATATAAAGTGAATACGTATCTTAAGATTTCAATGCTCTAGTACTATTTAAAAAGGGTAAACAATACACATTAACAGTTGTTTGAATCTTTCTTACAAAGAACATTTCTATTAAAGGAAAAAGACTGTGAATTTTTCAGAGTGAAATTGTAGACAACATTGTAAATATTCTTCAAATGTTTCTTTCAATTTTGAGGTAGGTCTGATATTCCTTATCTGCAAGAAACCAGTCTGAATACTGATAGCATTTTTTTCAGACATATCTTTTCAGGATTCCTGAGCCTAAAATAAGATTTACAAAATTACTACATACTTATTCCAGTAAAGATTTTGTTGGGAACAAAAGTACTCAACTGTCTTAGATACCACCTATGTTTGAGACAGTTTGCATAAGTTTAATAAGGCATTTTATTAAAGGTAAATTTTCAGCAACTCTTCCAGCTCGTTCATGTGATTTCTTACCCAAAAAACCAATGCGTGTTACTTTTCTGCAAACAAGGCCTTTTTCTGCATTCTGCATCAAACTTTTCACACTACATTTCAGCTGCTTCTAAACCTGTTACTTTCCCAGACACATATTTATGGTGGCTAAATGAAGCTGAAGCTAACTGTGACACCTGCAATAGTGAGTTTAGTTTTGCTTTTTCATTGTTCACTTGCAACTTTTTGAGAATTTCATTTTGCAATTATGGCTGCTCAAGCATTTACATGCTAACAATATGTACTGTCAAGCACCTTTTGCTATCTGTTATTTCCAGGTTGGTGCTTGCTCTGTCTCCTTGTACGCCTGTATAAAACTAAAACAGCAAGACTTTTAAAATTGAGTAGATGGAATGGATTTCAACATTGAGAGAATCTCTCAAATGCTCTTTTGCCATTTGTTATCTCTTAAGGATTGTGCTCAGTGTCAGTGAATGACAATTTTGTGATTGAAAAAACCAAGTAAGCTTCTTGACAGAAGATCCTACTTGCACTTTCTTAAGGTGCACTCCGTATCTTGGTTTATGTAATTTTAGGAAATCAAGAATCTACATTGTAGTCTTTTCTAGCTAGTCTGCTCTTATTCATAGCTGATTAGCTTGTCAACTGACTTCCTAAGTGTCTTCTATGACGTGCAAAACATTAGCTGGAGATGCAAGAATACTTCTTCCCCTGAGAGCTCGTGGTGTACATCTACTTTATTGCCTCTTAAGAAACAGCATACTTGCTTTCAAGGTGCTGAAATGTTACACAGCAAAAACCACATGGACAATTCAAAGTATAGCAGTAATCCCAACACAAATTCAACAGGTAATTTTCACCTATACTCAACAATTATAGTGCTTAAATTTTTGTAAAACTAGAATTCCTTAGATCGTAGTGAGCATATTATCTGTGCTTGTTATTCTTCATTTCTGATCCGATTTCCACACATCACATGTAAACAGTTCCTGGCATGTGAGTGAAAGATGGAATTGTTGACTTACCTATTTGGTCTTTCTTTTCCAGACAGATAGACTTAATGTGCAGACACAGAGAGGAACTTTTAACTAACGAAATGTTATTTCTACATACATGCACTTCACTCCTTGGAGGAAAACCTCACAGAATATAAAATGAATGAGAAATAATACAAACAAATTAGTATAAGCTACATTAACCACAGCTTCCTCTTTTCTTTAATAGCTTTTTCTCATTCCATGTCTTGGTCTTCATCTCTGTCTTGTTGCTTCAGTACTGCCTAGACACATAACTGCTGAAGAATTCTTTGCACACTTCCCAAAGGGGACTGCATCTCAGAAAGCCAACTTTATCTTGATGTCTCAACTCAATAGAGTAATATCTCCTTTGAAGTGACTTGTCTGATGGATTGAGGCCTAGAAATCAGCTGGAAGGGAGCATTAGTTAACCTCTTGACATGTCATCCAAAAATGAAATGTGCTTGGATGGAAATTTTAACAACTACCTGAATATAATTCATTAAAATCATTGTCAAGAAGAGATAATAAGGAAGCAGTTATATGGTTCCAGTAATAAGCTACTGAGTGCTTAAAATGTTATGATAGATGTTTCATGCATTTTAATAGACACAAATGCAAAATGTGCCGGATACAGAGTAAGTGTTTTTAATATAAGAAACTGCTCATCAGTGACATGCACTGGGTAGATGTTTTTAACGTTATTAGCTCTTCAAAAAAAGCACACTGAAAAATGAATTACTGTTCTTATAACATTAATGGAGAATAACATTGTAGCTAAGTGCTTGCTAGACTTCTTCATCAAGATTGAACTTATGAAATGATGACTTTCTGCAGAGAAGTAAAGCAATGATAAAATAGCCCGCCTTTTTGAAACAGTCATACAGCTAAAACTAATACATACTCATACAATATTTTCTGCAGATGCAGTAAAGGAGGGGCCATCAAAATGCCACAGATGGCTCAGAAACCAGGTTCTGTGAACTTGTATTTATGCAAATAGGCAGAGAACTCTAATTCTGCATTAGAGTGCTACATATGGAAAAGACAAAGGCTCTACACCCATGTACTGTTCACTACTGTCTATAATCAGATCCCACTGATCTTAATGCTTAAGGAGTAAGATAATTGCTTAGCAGGGATTTATTCCAGACTTCAAGCACTACAAATGTATAAATGTATCCAAATAATCGTAATTTAATCAAAATTTTAGTTTGGTACACCTTTTTTTTTTTTTTCATTCTTTCTTTGATTGAAGGAGAGGTAGTCAAGCTTTCCCTAAGCAGCTTGGTTCTCCTAATCACACCAAACTGAGAAATAGGATCTGATCTGACTCTCACTGAAGTTGGTTGCACTTTTTTTATAATGTAGGAGTGTTCTATTCACAATATCTATTAATATGAGAGGGACAGACAGAAACTTGGCAATTCACCTCAACATATGTTAGACCTATTGCAACGCTCACTGGCTATGTTAGTAAGAACCAGACATTCCATTCAAATTTCCCTCTCTCTGATTCTGTATTTCCCCTCTCCCTTATCTCTTACCCACGTATATCCATTTCATTAAAAAAACCCCGAACACTTGTTATATGAATTCTTTACAAGTATATATTAGGACAGAATGATGGCTGTGAGCATGTGATGTGTTGATCAGAAAAGCAGCATCTACCTGCAGAGAGATGGCAATTTGTTTGGTTTTCCTTGAAAAGTTCTGGAGATAAGCACAGCAGCATTGATTCAGTAAGGCACCATATTCAAAAAAAGTCCTATGCATGTTCTTAGTATACTTAAATGCTTTCTGAACTGAACTATTAATGGTTTTAGACAGATTTATTTGGAAAAACCACTAAGTTTCTACCACCTGAAAAACACTCTTCAAACTGTAATCCTATAATAGAAAGACTGCAGTATTTCTCCACAGCACTTTCATTTATAAGCACTTCTAAATGTTTTCTACAAAAGTATTAACAAATGAACACCACAACACCATTATTTCTTAGAAACTGAGAGTCCTAAGAAAGAAATAAGGAATAATGTGAAAAGCAAATAAAGGTATTTATACATGAAGCCTGATAGTATTTCCAATCTGAGTATAAATTTAGAAGCATTATCAACTGAGCAGTGCTGAGTTACTGTTATTTTTTCTTAATACTGAATGCTAACAATGATTTTCTTTTTAAAGAGCTACAGACCAAAATTTCTTGCCAGAAAACTCTTGGTACTAAGTCAAAAAAATTATTCATGATGCTTAGTACATATGAAATACCCAAATTAATTAATGGTTTATCCTAATTTGACTTGTTTTATCAGTTAACTAAGAATGGATTTTTCTGAGAATTTATTGAAATATTGGCTTGTGTCATCTGCTGCCATCTGTGTGGTAATACTCTAATTTTCATAGAATGTGATTACAAAGTTTAGAATGACTGTATACAAGCCAGCTGATGATAGATTTATATGTTACTTTCACCAGCAATTTCCTGTTTGCTCTGAATAGAGTATAAAGTAGTGATAAAATGATTAGGAAAAGAAGCTGCAAAATAAGAGGAGAAATGGTGCATAGGACAAAAGCTGCTATACTGAATGTTACACCTCAGTTCTGTATTGTCTTGCACTCTGCCTTTGACGATGATCAGCAATTGATGTTTAGAAAGGAAAAGAACAATATTAAGGGACTTTCTCCTAACTATTTGCTGCCAGCTTCTAGGAGCTAGTAGTTTACAGACTTTTTGAGTTAAGGCTGCATCTAGTTCATCAACTTTATTACCAATGACAAAGTTTTGTTCCATTACAAAAAAAAAAAATCTGTTTGGGAACATAAGGGTGGCCTTGCCAGGTGAGACCAGAAGTCCAGCTAGCCCCGCACTGTGCCTTCAACAGCAGCTAAGAAAAGCAGGGCAACTGTATAGTAATTACTACTCTAACACAGTCACAGCTTCCAGTGACTAACATATTAGGGACTACCAGAGCTACAGAAACTGCCTTATCACAAAAAGTCCTTGATGTATTTCAATTTCATACTACTTATTAACTTCCTGATGCTTCTTATGCCTGTATAATAATATCTTTATAAAAATATACTCATATTCTCTCAGGTATCTTTTTTTTTTTAGCTTGCCTAGCTCTTCCATGTAGGAAAGCCAATCCATAGTTGGAATCCTCCCTGTTGCAGTGCACTGTATTTTTCTTATTTAAGTTCATCATGAGGAACAGGAACTAAAAACACATGCAGGATTCAAGATGTGGATAAACAATGACTGCACAATAGCATAATGCTGTTTTCTGTTCTGGTCTTGCTTCCTTTCCCCATAGCTTCTAACATCCTTTGGGATTTCTGGTCACTTCCAAGCACCGAATTGTTTTACAAGAGCTATTTACAATGGCTATTTACAATTTCTTCAGCTCAGTGCTAACAGACTCCACTGCTGTGCTTGCAAAATTAAGGTTACTTTTTCTAGTATGAATTACTTTGTATACATCGATATTTAAATCCACCTACCATTTTACTATCTAGTTGTTCAGCATTTTGAAACCCTTCAGAAAACACTCACATGCAGCATTTAATTTGATTTTCCTAAATCATCTCATTGCATCTGCAAATCCTATCATCTCAGTGTTCCTCCTCTTCTCTCAATCATTTATGAATATGTCAGTAGAGATTCCCGTGGCACTAGTTGGTAGCAGAACTTTACCATGAAATGACTGCCATTGCAGCCCAGTTCACTAATATGAATGATGATACATTAGCTTGTATATAGTCTTCTGCAGAATAAAATAGTATTCAATTGCTTTGCTACTACTGATTAGAACATCACTCCTCAATATCCCCACAAGATTAGATTGTAACACCCACTTTCTGTCATGAAAAAAATTGTGAGCGTAATTTAAATCACCAGTCCTGAAATGCAATTAAGTCATCTTCCTTCTCAAAAACTAAATGAGAAAAACATAAAAGTAAAACAAGAGAAATTTAGGATCTGCTATACATTAAAAACTTACTTTCTACTGCTTCTTCCCATTAAAATAGTAGAAAGGCCTAGTCTACTTCTTCTGAAAAGTCCTTTTGTGAAAGATCTGATAGGACCAGTGCGAGCTAGACACAGACAATTCCCTTGCATATAAATCAGGATTTAATAATTCAAGACAATCTATTCTTATAGATCTAGCACATCCTGTAGGCTGCTTTGTTCCTATTGGTAAAATGAGAGGTAACATGCTTGCAGCAATTTTTGCTTTCCTATCCTCCAGGAGTCCTCTTGTCATATTTAGTATTTTGGACGATCTCCTGCTCCCCACTCCCCTTTAAGAGTCAGGCTGAAGGTTCAGAGGGAACAGCTTCAGTCAACTCCAGACCATGCCCTTGGGCTCTGCTGGTAGCACCTGGGCAGCATACCAATGCTCAGAGCTAGCTGATATATACCCACACCATGGCCCTGACTCATATAGCCCCACATATACACTAAATTGAAAACTATCTATACCTGGCCTTGTAAAATTGAACTACACACTGAAACATCACAACTGGAAAGTCTACTACTTTTCAGCAATCTTAAAGAAGTTTCTGAAAACGTTTATGTGGTAGTGCCAAAAAAGCAAGTCTTTATCTGAATGTATACCTAATGATTTTTTCACCACCAATTAGGGCAACTATCCTTATTGTATAAATTTTCAAATTCACTTAAATAACCATATGTTTAAGCCTTTATAGTTGCCTTTTTTACTGTGTTTGGCTGTTGCAGAGCACACCACTGTGCCTTGAGAAAGCCACAGATATACTACTATTATATATTCAGATATACTACTGTTATATATTTGATTACTGAGGCTCCTGTTCAATCAGTTATATCTTTAAAGTACCATAATTAGAATGTGGGACTTAAAAAGATAAAAATAAATGGATGAAAAAGTGAAAAGAAAGGAAAGAAGTATACACACAAAAAAAGAAAAACATCTGTTTTCTAGTAAGAGAACTTGGAATGATATTTTAATGACAGTCTGCCAGAAGACTAATGGCAATTTTCCCCTCTGCTAGCTAAGAAAAAGCAAACACAGATGAGGTTTTATAAGCAGCAAGTAGAATGCAGGCACAGAAATAAACTTTATTGCTGTCCTTCATGTAGGCTGGAAGCACTGATAGACCAAAGCCTTCAATCCCCAGTAGCTGACCTTGAAAAATGTCAGTAGGGAGAAAGTAAATATGATAGACCCTTAAATGGTCAGGCAGCAAATCTAAAGCACTTTTTTCACTTTAATGAAAGTTTGAGCTTTTGTTTGGTGTATTAATATGATAATTCCCTCCCACGCCCCAGCTAAGGAGGTTCAGGACTGAGTTAGAGGGGAACTTATGGGTGCCTCACCACTGGCATTGACAAATTATACACGTGCAAGACTCTTCTCAAGATTTCTTTATAATTAGCTAGTTGATTCAAATTTTCATATGTCCTTTATTAGTTCAAGTTTCTAATTTTTTTTCTCTTAATAGCTATAACTGGATAAGGAAGGGGTAAAAATGGCTGCCTTTTAGATAAATTCGGTATTTCCCTGCAAGATTTCTGTGTTTACCAAAGTATACTTTTTAGCTGAGAAATCAGTATATTGCAAGGCTGTTTTTTTTTTTAATCACCCATTAAGGGAGAGAGCTCACACTCAGAAGTCTAATATACCTTCACTGGTATATTGGACTATATACAAACTACATCCATATGAAATTTCACAAAAAACCACAACAAAAAACAGATTGCAAATCTTTGTTAACCTAGGTGAATGGTCAAAAAGCAAAGTATCCCTTCAGCTGGCATCTCCTAATATGTATCCTTTTCTTGATACTCAATGGCTTTTCCTCAAGCTTGAAACTCGCTAAAACTGGGCCTCAGATATTTCCTAGATTCAACTTACAGCTTGTTTTATGAATCAAATTTGAGAGAGAAGGAAAATAGTTGTGATGTATATAACTGAAGATGCAGACATTTACCCAGAAACCCTTCCAACATTTCCCTTCAGATGTCTGAAATATCTCTTCCTTAACTGATACAGATTAAGCATTCCACATCTCAAGAAGTGATGTTTCTGCCTTTCTGTCAATAACATGTATTTTTCCAGGATGTTTTTGCTTAGATGTACACCAGATGAATTCACTTTGGGACAGCATAAGTCTGCATTGCTGAAAAAAGCAATCCACTCTCTACCAGAGGTTGTTTTCCTACTGTCTCCACACCATTCCTGTCTGCCCCGGTCCTGTTTTATTCTACAGCAGGTGTCCATATGTGTCATGTGATAAAACTGCTCAGAAAACTGCAGAAAGTTAAAATTAACAATTTTATTAACGGGTCACTTCTTTGGTCAAATTCACCACATGGACGCTTGAACATTTGTGCTGGCAGCAAAGCAATAGGCAATGCAAGAGCAGGACTAGCAGACAGGAAGAGGATTAGAAGAACACAACTTTAAAGTAAATGACAAACTTTTTAAGAATTATTTTTAAGGCACAGATGAAATCCTGCAGCACAAACCCCAAAGAATGGTATACAGAGCATTTGCAAAGTGGTCAGCAATGGCCCCACTGGTTCCCTTCCCATTCTCAGCTAAGTCACTCCTACCATTCAAGGAGTACAGATGACTTTTTCAGAAATATTTTTGAGTGTTAACACCTATCAGCATCTTGGAAAAGCCCACTGCATATTCATGACTTTTCATAAAAAAAGTCAAGTCATAGACCTTGCCCTAGGTGCTCCCAAGGAGCAGAAGCAGGTTACAAGTGAGGGGAAACAGCTATTACTTTTCTCCAGAGCAGGTGGGCAAGTAGACTGCAGGAAGAAGTGAACGACTTTGCTATCACACCTCCAGTAAGCCAATTTATATGACAGGCTTACATGGCATAACCCTGTGCAGCAACACTTCATCCTATATTTAACAGAGAACAAAGAATCAGAAGGATCTCTCCTAACTGGTTTCTGTAGCTGTACAGCATAAATTATGGGCTGTCCCTTAACTACTTTAGTCCTCTTCACTACCCTTATATAGGCTATTTTGCTTTCAAACATGAACTTTTTTTCCTAGCCTAGCTGTTTTCAACTTCACAACAGAGTGCCTGAAACATAGATACAGGATGGCGTTAGTGCAGCTTCAGGACTAAAGACTCCAGTGAGACAGACTCTGAGTTAAGAAGCAGTTTTCCTTTTTTGTATGTCTTTCAACCTGATTCCTTTGATTAGATTCCCATGATGGTTCTAATTAGCAACTAGTAGATCGTAATCAGAATTTGGTTGAAAATGGCCACATATCTTTGCAGTTTTGTTGCACAGCAGCAGATCCTGCTTTTCAGGAAATCACGTGAAAAGGGGTCTTTAAAGTGATATTGCTGAATGAGAAGGAATCCAATGACCCCATGTTCTAAATCTGCAAAGTATAACCAAAGCTTTAAAAGAATTATTCCTAATTTTTTCAAACTTTACACCCCAAACAGCGGGGAGTCCCTGACTGAACTTGCAGTGAAAGTACCCTGCTGATTTGCTATATGTCCTCTATGGTAAAGCTCTTTTGCATATCTTTAGCAGGCTGTCAGCCATACTGAATGAGAAAAAGATCAAAGCCACCTCACACAATTCATAAGCGCTGTGTAAGAAAACAGGCCAAATAAAAAATCTTACATTTTGGGGGAGCTACAATCTTGTATCATTGTAATGATTTTCTACTGCCAACAACAACAAAAAAGGATCAAATAATATATTCTATTCATTCTTTTCACCAGATAGTGAGAAGTTAATACATGGAAATGTATTAGTGATTTGCTCATCACAGTAGATTTTGCAATATCCGTAAGAGCACAGCTGAAGACTCTGGACTTAGCAACAAAATGCATTTTTACAAGCAGTAGCTTTCAAAAGGATGTACAGTCTTCCCTTACGCTTTCCTGCTGCTTAAAATCTATTTGCAAACTGTAAATATACTGTAATTGAACACCATTGTTGGTTCTTCAATACATATAATTCTCCTGTTATTTACCAATAATCTGACATAGTTCCTTGTCATGCTCTGGATTTGTAGGACACCTTGACAAGAAAAAAAATTCTTCAGCAACAGATGTTACATATTCCAAACAGAATAATTTAATCATCTGTAATGTGCACATCTGCAGAAAAGCAAAGTTTTAAAAGGATGTACGCACAAAACAAGGAAAAGAGATAAGGATTATGGGGAAAAACAGAGAAATGAAATTGAGTGAGAAAATAAAATGAGAGAAAAAAATAAAGGTTATAGAGAATGGATGAAGAACTAGGTAAACACAGAAGGAGGGGTGCACGTAAATACAAGTGAAGGGGCACTTCACTGGAAGGACAAAACAGAAAAGCCTCAAAGTCCAGGAAATTGTTGCTAATTTGGAAAGGTGGACACTCAGCTAGGAAAGCCATTTGATACATTCCCTGGAGAACAGTATACATGTATACTGCCACAGTACTCTCTGCTCCCTGCTTCCTAACATTCTGCAATTCTTATTCATTTCTTATGAGAGTCCTACATTAGAGTATAACTGAGTTCAGTGGGATTACTCAATGAATTATTGCCTACAGAAGCAAAACCGTGTACCAGAGAACTGACCTAAATCACTCCCGCACCATGTGCCACTAGTTGAGCAATCTTTTACAGCAGCGTTCAAAAAAAGTACTATCCTGTATCTTTTAATTTGGAACAAAAGTATCAGATTCAGAAACGACAGCCAGCTATTTACCAGTTAACGGTTAACATTATTATTTGCATAATGTACCAATTAATAAAAATCCTGTAGTCCTACTTTGCTGACTCATATAAAGTGTAGACTATTTTTCAGAAATGATAGCAATGCAAAAAACCTCACAAGAGATGAAATAACATGTAAGACCACAAATGCTTGTGAAAAAAGTATACTGTACATAAAACCCAGGAGCCTCTAGAGTTACAGGTACCCAGAAATTTTCAGATGCTAGTGTTTTGGAAGCATTAAAACTGGGAAAAAAAGAGGATTTAAATTAATTCAAGATAGTAGCCCTTAACGTTGCAGCAGCGAAAAATATGGAAATATACCACACGTGTATTTGTTCACAAGTCATTCAAAAACTGTTATCTATCTGCCATGTAAATTTTGTGGGATGAAGTTCTGTCTCTAAGAAATACTAGGGGAAAAATCCCATTCAATTTAATAGGATTCACTGATGTTTATAATTTATACTTTACAGTCTGCAAGTAAAAGGTAACAGCTACTTCCCTCTCTGAAAGGGA
Organism: Mycteria americana; assembly: GCF_035582795.1. Lineage (NCBI taxonomy): Eukaryota > Metazoa > Chordata > Aves > Ciconiiformes > Ciconiidae > Mycteria > Mycteria americana. The sequence goes on from NC_134367.1 coordinate 112,853,645, forward strand.
AAAAATGTATTATTTTATTTTATTTTTTTTAGCATTTTTCCTCAGGCAATTTTTAAGGATTAGCTCATCAGTTTTGTATATAAAGTACAAGCAATCAAATTACAGTTCTTTTTACAGAACGACTAAGTGCCAAGAAATGCTGCACATTCCTGTTATTTGAACCAACATTGTTCACCTCAGTTTTATTTTAAAATGAATTCCTCACTCTATGAAAACTAATACTGAAACCATAGTAGCCATTTCTGTTCATAACATAAGTTTTCCCCTTTATCCTGATGTCAGCCTCAACATTGACCTAAATGTACCTGCAGTTTAAAAGGATCATTTATTTCACTGCCTGACAGACAATTTTGTTTTGTAACCTTGCAGGTCTGAAGAACACAATGAAGTGATTTAAGGATGTACAAAACCAACATTTCAGCAATGGTATTTTCTGATTGACATAAGGCAGAATTTCTAGTGGTGTAAGGTTTTATAAAGATACCAATCTTCTAACCTAGCACAAAATAAAAATAGTTTGAATTTAGTATGCCACTCAGTTCCATAAAAATGGCATGAAGTGAACAGTCTCCATAATATTCTTAATGAGACACAAGCTCGATAGCGACCTGATGTGATTAACATTTTGAAATTTTAAAAAAGTTTGTATTTCAAACAAGGAAGACCACAAAATGCCATCTCTTCTGCAACACAGGACATTAGCTAAAGGTGAAGGCATGACAAAGCGTAGAACAAATTGCTACCAAAATCTCAGCTCTGACCAGCCAACAGCTGGTCATTTGATCTGCAGTGAGCAGAAGACAGGTTTCAGTCTGCACTCAAGGGAAAACAGGAAGAGGAGGTGCAATATTTTATTCACTAGATTTGTAATTCACTGTAGGAAATAAGGTGCTTACATTCATATTCTCCTCCTCTTCTCTCAAACAAAACACCAATTTTTGTTTGGTTTTGATTTTACATTTTCTTTAAAGCTGTCTCTTCAAATTCAAACCAGATAGCTTCACCCTGACCTTAACTCTGTTACTAGTCTAGCTATAACTAAGTAGTTTTTCAGTCCCAACAGTGAAATTATATTAAGATGACTAATTTCTAAGCAACAGAAATGGGAAAATCTGAAAAAAGTTTCTCAAACATGAAAAACAGATTTACTTCTATCAGCATAAAATGAGGATTGATATACATCCAGCTCTCAGTAGGCCCAAAAAGATAGGCACTGAACTATTACAACTGTTCAGCAAATTAAGATTCAAGTTCTGGATGCTGTTGCTTTGAAATGAATTGTGTGTGCTCCACTAAAATCCATTATATTGTCTAATAAGCAAGCATCTTCTAAGGACCGTTTAGAGCAGTAATTCTTCATAATCTAAAAATTAAAACACAGAAATTGCTCATGAAACGTTATCTGGTTGTTGAAAAACTACGAGTGCTGATAAGAAAGCATTGTAGTACTTACCATACCGAAAGCTCACAAAAATCTGTTCAGTACACAAGCACCAAAGGGAGATGGAACTAATCATGAAAGTTCATTTCTAATAACAAAAAGGCTATAAACAAACTGTAAAGAAAAATACCTTATGAGTATTTGATACCAAGGATATTTTGTACAGAGGTTATGCTGTATCTGTATGGGACCACGAAGAACTCATAACTGCTAATTCAATTCAGTACATATACTTCTCCTGTTTACAATCCTCTGATTGGAGGCTTATTACTTACTCTGTATTTGCAGGTTCTCTTTTGATCCAAAACTTGCTTAAAAACAGAACCTTGAAATCATTTTAATTTATTTTTATGGCACCTGATTTTGTCCAAAAGAGATTAAAAAACCAAAACACCTATTGTATTGTGGCTTTATTACTGATTTTTTTTCTGTGTTAGTAAGTCTCTTTTCAGAGAGATTTTCTAATTTCATTAAGGAAGTTAAGAAAAAAGTAATATTACTTTTCTTAGGGGAAAAGGAATTTACCAGCAGCAGGCAAACTCATTACATTTCTGCTCAAAAAGCTGCTTGTCTTACACTTGGAAATCTTTTTCTAATTGGGACTTCATCATGACCAAAAAATAGCATCCTGTGACAGACCAACAAAATGTTTATGAGATTTTTCATGATCTAATACATTTTGGCAATGGACAATGGACCTTTTTGGCAAGTGAAAATATTTGTTTTTATAACTGGATGATTTAATTTCATTATTATTATTATTATTATTATTTTAAAATATGATGAAGCTATCTTTATACCTTGGTACCTGCAAGCATTTCCTTTACTGTATTGAAAAAGTCTGTCTGGAGTTAAGTATGGTTTAGATTAAAAACTTGCCCCCCAAAACCTTTGCTTTTTAATACAAATGCTGTATTTTTGTCTTGTAAAGTTATTCATTTCAAAATCTGTTTGCAGATGACACATTATAAATAACTGCAGTTCCCTATTTTTCTTTGTGGACTATAAAACTATTAAGGGATGTTATGCTGATGTCTTTTGGGAAACTATTAACAACTACAAATTCTACCTATGCAGTTTGTTGTTTAGCTTTGTTTCTATTTGCATAAAGCCAGTTTTCTGGCCTGCAAAACCTGTTAGGAAGGGAAAGAAAAAAGAACCCAAAACTCAAATCTACCATACTTACTATCAATAATTTTGTTGACACCATTCAGGAATTCCATAGACTCAAAATAAAATCACAGTCCTTTTTCTCCTTTCAGAATATAGCCTCTTAATCCAAATAATATCAGAGAAGTTAAAATTTAGTCCATTCATCTGGCAAATGTTTCCCTCTGTTTCATAAACATGCATATCACAGAGAAAAATTGTTCAATTTAAGGTTTCTTACATGATTAGAGTGTAAAAAATCATCATAGAAATATGGTTATTCTCAGACTTAATAATGTCCTTATTGTAACATATTACATTTCCATAAAACAAAGATTTAGCAAAACCAATTGTGTTATAAGCAGCCAGTAAATACAGTTAATTGCCTAGGAGGATTATAAAATAGAAATTCTTGTATTATGGACAATTATGTTCCAACAATCTCACCACAAGTTGGAGGTAAAATGTCAAGAAAACTAGAAGGAGGACCCGGGGGAAAATATGTGACAGCTTATCAGAAATGCTGGTTCAAAAATTCTGTGGTACTGTCAATGAAATAGCCTGTCTAGAATAATACAGTACTACAGGTACTATTTCCTCTATGTATGTTTACAACCTGTAGAATACTACTTCTTTTAATATTCTAGTTAAAAGTTATATCCTATGGGAAGGACAAAAATACACACTAGAGTATATGATGACTTTTTACACAACTATAATTAATAATCACATTTGATTAATAAATTATCAAGCACTTGCAAGCTGTCCGTAATCTTTTTCATCTAGTTTGCATATTTTATAATGGTGGAATAACATTTTAAAAAGTTTGAATAGGCACTTACTGGAATTACAGTTAATCCTGATACAGTCTAGATGGGGAAGAATAGATGAAAAATGAAAATTTATCCTTCAAGGTAATAGCTGCAGACATCCAATAAAATCACAGTCCACCCTTCCGGGGACAGACACATGCAAATATGGCCACTCCATATCATCAGTCTTTACATACTGTTATAACCCAGATATACTGCGATAAATCTTTATAAATAGAAACGACAAATAGGGTAAAAATGGCCAATTTCAAACAAAGCTACATGGTGACAAATCTAAGTGAAAAATCAGGATTAAATGTCAAAGATGCTTAACTGAGGCAGGCTGCAACTTTCTCCCCATCTGTGAAAGAACAGGTAATTTCTCTCAATGCAATTAGAAAGTGCTCCGTCACAATGGGTCATAGAGCAAGCCAGGCCACAATCAGACATCTTGGACAACTTATGTATAGTATACCTCAAAGGCTGATCTTCAAAAACTAAGTAGTAGAATAAAAAGCTCATTTCCCAGGCCTATAAATGGGGTTTTGTGGGTTTACATTTTCTTAATGTATAGACTTAAGAAATGAACAGTGACTACATTTAAAGCTACATTAATATACAGAAAATAATCACATACTTATAAACACTGATAATTAGAGAATCCTGTCCGTTTTCAGATTATTTCCTTGCCTGTCTTGAAGGGGGGAAAAAAAAAAAAAAAAAGGAGGGGTGCTGGAGGAAGAAACAATATTGCTAGGGCATGGATTTATTTGCTTTCTTGAACTACAGAAGCAGGCAAAAACTGACAGAGGGCGGTGTTTTGTATATAAAGAGAATGTCCTGATCTGTAGCAGGATGCTCTGCTGGGCTACCTGCATTTATTACTGTAAAAAAAAAAAAATCTATGCCATGCTAGATGCCAAAAATCTATGCTATGCATGTACAAACATTGGTTTGTACAGCTACTCCTGGTTTATACCTTTGAGGAACATATATACCATCAAACCTAGATTTTGTTTCCATATAGCTGAGTTTGTCATGTGTCGTCAACCGCATCAGAAAAGTGGTTGCAAACAGCCAAGGACCAGCACCCGCACATCCCCTTTTACAGAAAGCGCTCCCGCGGGAGGGAGGCTCCGCGCCGCCCCGCAGCCTGCAGGAGCCCCGGCTCGACACTAGAGGGGACTGTAAGAGAAGAGTAAACAAGGAAACCCTCCGCTTCTCCTTCTCCCTTCGAAATCTAAACACCAGGACAGTATTTCAGTCAGCAACGCTTTTATGAAGTGGAGGGGTAGGGGATTCTTTTCTTTTTTTACCCCCCACGCTTTCTGGGAATCATTTTATCTGCGGTGAAAACAATAAAATACTCAATTGCCTTTAAAAATAGCATTCCAGTGAATGGGAAAGACTGCACTGAATGTGCTTTTTCCCCGAGTGTATTTCTATTCTCTTTCAGGTCCTGACTTGGACTTATTCATAAGCACGGCAGAGGCGCTTTTATTTATTTACTTTTTTTTTTTCTAAACTAGAGAAAACCATAACCTAACATTTTGTCCATCATATTTCAAACCAGGAAACCGATTTTTTTTTTTTTTTCTGTAAAAGGGCTTGTGCCTCCTGTGTTCACACGGCTGTTTGCTGAGGGCCGCAGTCTTTGGGCATTGAAGGGTTGTGTTATCGTTCGATACTACAAAGATACCACTACAGAATTGTTTAAAAAAGAGAGGATGGATTTACTACAGATTTGACACCTAAAAAAAGGAGACCAAGAAATCCATCAGTGGGAATATCTAATCGCAACATTTTCAGTGTTGAAACTAGAAATTCTTTGATACATTTGCATGTTGTACATTAATTGGTGGAAGTAAAACTGAACTGACCTACATACATGTTGTTTCTGCTTGCACATTTAAATTGTGGAATTGCTACTGTGAGAAGTTGTGGAGGGAAACCAATCTTACACAACGAAGAATAAAAATTTAGCCCAAAACTACCACTGATGAACTAGTCTTCTCTTTTTAGAATACACAATAGTACAAAAATATTGTGATGGATTATGTTAAGACTATATAAAGAATACAAAAATGCAAAAGAAAACAAAATAAAGTATAATAATGGGCATTTGTGTGTGTATGTACATACGCAAATGTTGCATTGACATGTGCTTATATATCATTTCAGTTTACTTTTAATGTTAAAACAGGCTGTTTCATAAATGTTTGCAAGCAAAAAGAAAAATGTAAAGAAAATGTTAATTTCTTGGAGAAAGAGTTTGTTACCTAGGTTGACCGTTAGTTTAACTCGTCCTGCATCCAACTCTAAACGAAGGGTATCTGCAGATTCCCTAGAAGTAGTTGCCATTAAAATGCCATAAGCTCGCTGAGACCTGAACCGTAAAGAAACATCTTCGGCCTCTGTATGCATCACAACAGGGAGCTGTATTTTCATAAACATACTTCCATCATAGCTTAAAATTGTTGCCTCTGAAAACATAAAGGAGAAAATCAGTTATTAAAGAATTATATTGTATTTAGTGAAATTGCTCATAGAGAAGATGGTAAATGTATATTCACTCAGTATGGCACAGAAAAATTACATATTACATATCACAATTATTACTGGGAAACATAAGCAAAGTTGGGTTTGGTTTTTTTGTTACGTTTTGGTTGGGTTTTTTTAAGCAGCATATTTTGGTGCTTTTTAAAGAAACTAAATTTCTCTTTTAATGAGCCAGCCATTCATGTATGCATCTTCAAGCAGATGGGTAAAATCACATGTAAAGAAATGCTTGCAAGACTAGGCCTGTACTACTCAAAATAGGTCGGAGACAGTAAAAGCTATTCAGGTAAACCTAACAGCCTATTACAAGGTCATGTCTGACTATCATCCACCTAGATAATTACCTTAGGATATTTAATGTATAAACCTATCAGAATTGCTACTACCACAGTTACAATTGTCATCCAGTTAGCAAAAAGCCACCTGAAACAGGTAAATATCCCCACCATGGTTTGGACGGAGCGCAGATTGCTTCATGACCACGACTGCAGTACGATAGAATCAAAAATGCACATGCAACCATTACGACAGCCTCAACAAGAGGATCAAGACTGGACTTGGCATATTGAGGGTAAGATCTTAAAACCCCTGAGACACGCAAATAACTGTCACTTTCAGACATTACAGGAAACCCTCCCGGCAAGTGGCTCTGGCACAGAGCGGTCACAGTCTGTTAGACCCCAGAGCAACCAGCCACAAGTCTTTTCCCAGCCTTCAGGCTGGTAACAAGACAGGTAGCAGAAAGACTGCATTTCTGCTTACAGGGAGGCACAGCAGTTCCTAGAAAGCAAAGGACACATCTGTTTCTGAAACATATTAGGAAGTCCTTTTTTGCAGGATGATCAAGCATTGTGGCCAGTTAACCACCACAGCCTTTGGAAACGGCTCTTAGGCTCATGGACAGTGGCACATCGTGGTGGAAGAAGCAGTGAGTGAGCAACATCCTTTACCCCAAGCCAACAGTCAGTGGGCAGACTACCAGGAATTTCAGCAGGCTCCGCAGTAACATAAAAAACTAACAATACTACATAACAAAAACCGCTACCTGAATGGCAAAATATACTATCTGAATGTGCCCCATTTTATGCACATCTGATTGTTTACCTACCACTAATTCACTAGAGACCTTCTAACTTCTTCCATGTGTCTCCTACATTCTTTAACCCACTCAAAAACTCTCAATCTTAGAAAATGTTGAAGTGTTAGATGACGAGTTCTAAACAGGACGCTACAGAATCTTTCTTAGAAAAAGATGCAATCCTGACGGCACCTCAGCTCACTGAAAAAAATATCAGTTACTTGCCCAGTAACAGGCCAAATGAGCAACAAGCAGAAAGAGAAGACAGCAGAGAACACCTCAGGAAGCTTCTCTATGCTTCAATTTGCTGCAGTATAATGGAGACACTTATCTACAGTGAAGGTGTATTGTGGTCCCACATACAATAATATTTTCAAGGACTGATACTACTGATAGTATGTGTAATCAGTATCGTAACTAAAACAGTGTTAGAATTTTTTTTAAAACATTAATACTTATGACAGTTTGTCAAAATCTTTTCCATTGCATATCTTGTATACTGTTAAAAGATAGATAAGCTCTTCAAGACTTCCAGCCTACACGGTCCATGGAAGGACAAAATGTTCCACTAACTCTGTGAGCATATTGGAGGCAAAAATGATAGATGTTCATTAATAATTCCAGACTTCCCCAATACAAATTTGAAGAAAACAGTTTGATGTTGCAAAAAAGGGATTACTAATACTGGCATGAAAATCCTTATACGTAACTGGTTAGAAGAATACATTTACAGGTTTGATGATTTCTAACCATGCAGGTAATAGTGTTTTCTGCATATTCTAAACCTAAATTTTTTCTGTGAAGCAGATTAAATACTTAACCCTCACCAGCCTGATAAGAGAATTCAAGTCAAAGAGTTTTCGGTGGGAAGTGATTTGTTTTTCTGATTGTTTGGTTTGGGGTTTTTTTGGGGAGGCGGTGGGGGAACGAGCAGGGGCTTACAATTAATTCCTATATCAAGTTGTCTAGTCTGTGCATGAAAAGCTCCCAAGATCTTTATCAAGGTAAACATGATTTAGGCAATTAAAGGAGTCTGGCATAAAAGTTGTTACATGCTAATGTAAGAGAAAACAAAAGGGTTTTTATATTGTCTACTTAAAAAGACACATTAATACTATTCAGTGTTTTGATAAACTGAGCAAAATCAGATGTTACAGGATGAACAGCATTCAACAACATTAGAGGTCTGTTGCTAACAAATTATCTTATGATAACGTAAAAGAAAGTTGTCAGAATCAGAACTGGTACTGTTTGCTGGCTTTCCTATAATTACTCGGTCTTTTAGAAAATTACAGAAAAAAGAGAGAAGGAGCTGCTTTAATTTAAGCAGAGATGACCTGTGAGTATTTAACAACATGGTGAACAGACCTGATGTGATTAGATACTCAATCTTCCTAAACCATACTGTGCCAGTTATTTTGGAAACAGATGTTCCGAGAATAGACCAAGGAGACTGAACAGAAGATCAAATTACTTAAAAGCTCTGGGGTGATGAGAAAACCCCCTCATGTCAACTAGCTCCTTTCAGTATGGGGAGCTCCAAGTCACAGGCTTTCTAAATACAAAGGTATCACAGACAAAAACCCCACAAAACTGGCAGGAAGCAGGGATGATTTGATCAAAGAAGATTCAGCATCACCCTGAGAGCCATAAACTGAAGATTCCTAAAATAAAAGATACAACTATGTTCAGTTTACTCACTTGAAATGAGTCTGCTGGTACAAGTGTTGTTAGGAGAAACTTTTGTTGTTAAACCATTATTAAATGACTGCTACATTAAGAAGGCTGAATGATACTTTGCCAATACTGTGCACCTCTAAGGATGGCAAGCTGGGTTTTGCCATGTGAATCATCTATCAACTCAGCATCTCTTCCACTTGACTCAGCAGTGCTCTCAGCTCTGCAAATTTTCATGTTCTGTTGGTCTTGGCTGCACAGAAGGCATGTAGTAGTACATGTATGAGACCTTTGACAGCACAAGAGTTCCCTCTTTTCTTACTGGTGTCTTGTAATTCTTTGCGGCAATGCCTTATTACCCTATCATTATGCTTGGTGGCATACATTAACAGAGAACTTTGTTTTTCAGACAGTAGGAAAAAAAGTTTTCAAGATGAAATAAGAAGGGCTTGATTTGTTTTAACTTTCTTAGAACTAGAGATTGTTTCAGTTGTTTAATGGAATTGTTTCCATCCTGCAGTTATTTCAGTTGTGCAGAATGGATTGTTAATTTGCAAGGCCTGGTCAGTAAGATGGTGATCTGAATGAGGAGAGGCAGTGGGGGTTACACCAGTTATGCAAACCTTGAAGGAACATTTTGACTAAAAGTATATTAATTTTTGCCCCTAACTTTTACTTTTTTTGGCCTCGGACTAACTAATTGCAAAGGGGTATGTGTCTCATCTTTCTTTGAGATCTACACTGCTAACTGTTCTAACATAAGTGTTGGCAAAATGTCTTTTTCCTCTTGTTCAGCTTTCTCTTAATTATTAGATTAAATGCTAATAGACCATAAATTTAGCTCAGAATGTGCTATTCATTAAAAGAATCAGAGTCGCCACAGCAGGGAATAATAATTTTACTACCACTTCAGTGTTAGAAGCATAGCATTGAAAAGAAAAATAGCAGAAAACCCTTATAAAACATTACTGACAAATTTTTTGTGGCAGCAAATAAGTACATGCAGTAGAGTTATTAACAAGAAATAAACAGTAAGATATAATTCAGAAATTGATAACAATTATTTTATACATTCTTTCTTTGATATTTTTATAAACCTGACAATTAAAACCCCTTGCTGCTTCTGTGCTTAAAAACCAACCAACACATTCAAACGAAAAACAACAACAACAACAAAAAAAACCAAAACACACAAAAAAACCCCCACCACTGAAGGGTTCAGTTCCCCTCTCAATTTTTTTCTTCAATTTGATTAAAATCTCCAGGGCTGGATACTCTTCCTTCCTATATATATACACTACCTCAATCAGCTCTCTGCCTATCACCGAGGATGCACAGACTAGTACCGATATGAGAGGAGATTCAGGACCTTAATTTTCACTTGGGCTCAGATTACCTAAATTGCTGAATAGACTGAGGCACCTACTCTTCTGGAAACTTTCCTACACCTGTTTTTACCCTCAGAAATGCTCAGCCAGATATTTATGGGGAGAGAAAGAATTTTCTGAATAAATTATATTCTTCAATTCACAGCTTATTTAAATTAAAGTGAAAGAAGTATGCAGTAGGCATTTGAATTTTAGTGTTCTTCCTCATAAGTTTTGCAGTTTGTGCTGTTTTTAACAACATGGTGCGTGGTAAGCATGGATGCTTACTGCATGTATTTGAACAAATAAAACACGATCTTGTTTCCTCTGGACCCCTTGTGGTGCCTCTAAAGTCCTAAACACAGAATTATTATTTTTTCCTGCTTTTTCAGTTTCAAAGTGTCTGCAATAATATGAGGACTGTGTAGCAGCCCACAGAGCCATTTTTAAAGCATGAAATCACCCTCTGTGTCTGCTGTCTCCAAAATCACACGCAAACTTTGCCCAGAAAGTGAGAGATGATACAGCCCAGAGCCATGCCAGGAAGTATGTGAACAATATCCTGCCCTGAAAACACTCACTGATATATATGATTTTACTCCTGTAAATTGTGTGAGTATTCAAGTATACCGATGGCTACTGATTCAAATTCAAACTTTTAGTTTTTGTTCTATTCACAGGCATACACTCAGCTAAGCACTGTTTGCGTGTTTTCTATGGCAGCTACTTCAGTCCATCTGGGCCCAAAGCTGCAGCCTTGGTGAATCACGAGGAACCTTTCTATCAATCTGATGGAAACAATTCTTGATATGCAATTAGTTTCTAGATAATATGTGAATAGAAGTTGAAATGATTCCTCCCAGTTTCTACACTGCTATTATTTCAGGACTGAGGTCCTAAGCCACACTATAAAGGTGCTAGAACTTTCACACACACAGGACCAGTTATTTAAGTCAGAGATAGAATTACTATAATATTTTGAACACATAATTCTTCATACCATCTATCATCATATCACCTGTATTTTTCCTTTTTTTTTTAAATTTTAAACATCCAGAGATATAGCTTTCATTCCTTGCAATATTTCTTTATTTAATGTATATATAGGTGTGTGTGCATGCACAACGTGGACATCTACACACACACACTTTAATTTAAATATATTTTCTCCTCAGAAATGTCACTTTGATAAACCTTTCTTTGCATGCCTACTTTTTCTTATCACTATTTGATGAATTTACTCTTGTGCATTGTTCCTAGCCATCCAGTCAAAAGTATACACCTGCAAAAGGCTTTGCCGAGAGGCAGTCACATATTGTGATCCACAATCAAAGTAAGATAGGAAGCCAAATTATATTGCTGTGACATCTGTCCGTCCATCTGCTGTAGTTTCCATAATCTACTAAAGCCAATCTACAGATTATACTGATGTTTAACCTTACTGAAAATCAAGAATAACTTGCAACAGGATAAAAAGCACATGGATATAAAAAAATATTAATTTTAAGTATACTGAAATTAAAATAGAACTGAGTTGTGTTCCATGTTTTTTGTGCACTGGTAAGCTGACCAAAATTATTTCAAATACTGCACTGTACACCATACATCCACATATGGATGTTAGTACTCCTATTTTAGGGGAAATAGAATGAAAAATAAATGACAGTACTAAAAAGTAGCTACATGCTTTTGTTTACTGAAGATAACTTAATCACTTAACATTAAGTTAAATATTCCAGTTGTTTAATCTCCAATATTTTATTCTAATGCTTTCTTTTCTTTGTGAAACTGTATTGTTTGCTAAAATGAACATGCTCCTATTTTATTTAAATCAGTTCGAACAATTATAATTGTGTTGCTCGTATCACCAAATGCAAAGGTTTATCGGTTACTGCACATGGGTAGTAGTTATGACAACTTTGTGTGGTAGGATGCCAACACGTCACTTTCAGGATCCCAAAAGCTATAATCTTATTAATGCATGCCATTTGGGATATGAATATCAGCGGAAGGAGATCTCCTTTCAGTGTAGTTTCCTCTGGAGAGGGAAACCCAAGAGCATGAAATGATCCCACACTGTCTGAATTGCTGCACATATTTCTGTTGGACAAGAACCAAATAGCATTGTAGAGAAGCCAACACCACCACCATAGTACCACCATTCCCACTAGGGGAATGCACTGGGAAAATCAAGCTCTGTATTGGAAGATGGTTGAAAATAAAGTATGGGAAATAAAAGACAAAGGTTTCTATATAAAATATTACCACCTTTCAAATATATTTATGAGAAATTGCTGTGATGAAGCCTGCTTTTAAGTTCTTTGCAGATCTGCATGCGTTTTTGTCTCTAACGCACATGTTTCCTAGCTCTCAAGTTGAAAAAATGCAAATCCTATTTTTACTTCTGCCATATGTAATAGCAGAATTTTGCCACAGGGTGGTACACAAGACATGTTTAACTGAAGGCTTTTGTAATGCATCAGACAGCTCGGTTATGCCCTCTGCCAACTTCACTCCACCAGTAACAGAACAATCTGGAGACCTCATAATAACTGACCAGGAGCCAAAGGTATATATATTCGAAAAATAAGACAGAAAAAAACCAGAAGAAACTGAGGATCTACTTGAAAATGCTAATAATATGGTGGTATTAATTCTACATAAATGCACATGTCTATTTACATAAACCTTAAACATTCATCCATTGTTTTTTTTTTTAAAGAATACATTTTTGTTTCATCTTACTAACTAGAAAAAATTAATCGAACTAGATGGAAAGAACTTACGTTCCCAGTCAATAAACTTTAGGTTTAGATTTTGGCTTGAAGAGAAATCAATTATGAGACAAAAAAATACAACTTCTGTCATTGAAACATTTCGTATTCCAATGAGAATAAAAATAAACACCTAAAATATTAAGTAAGCTTTTTTATTGTTTTCCTACTTATGTTAAAGTCTTTTATTAGCGTACTTCATAATTTTAAATAAATTACAGAGTTTTCTTCCTATAAACTAACCTCAATATCTGTCTTCCTTGCCACTATCCACCTTTTCAACTAAATAAATTGCGTTTGTCTACTTTACACTTACCTTTTCTAGGCAAGAGGGATACTCAGTGATTTAAGATAAGTAGAAACTGTTTCCTTGGGTACTATGCTCTTTAAAAAAAGTTAAGTAAGAAATATAGATTCCTACACTGATTCTTTTGCTTTGACTCATGGCTGAAGTTCTGGCCATGGATTTAAGTGATACTGTGGAATTCAAAAGTAAATTTAATTACACAGTGGTATTGACATAAATAAGCAGAGAACAAGACTTCAATTTGGAATTGGAATGTGACCGTTTAGTAATGCAATAATAATTGAAATGACTTTCACAAAGCTTTTCAGAACTCAGCAAAGTATGATGATACACAAAAGGAGACATTTTCTAAGAGACATTTAGCAGTACTGACTCTCTGTCATAGCGAACTAACACTTCTTCATGCATCTTACAAACTCCCCTAAGATCTTTCCTCTAGAGTTACTTCTTTCAGTCTAGAGCAGGGCTCCATCTCGCATCAAGTGAAATCAAAGATGCTTTTTCTGCTCAGAAGAGTTAATGATATTTTTACCATTTTTAATCATTGTGCAGGATTCTATAAAGTAGAAATGCAGCCATCTCATGGAACCTACCTCTTCCGCACGATCTGCCAAGGTACCCGGTACCAGAGCAATCACAAACATATCTGTTCCACCCATCCCTGCATACACCATTGTTTTTACAGGGGTTGCTAAGGCAAGGTTTTGCAGTTTCTCTTGAGCATGAGGGTTTTACTCCAGCTGTACTTTGAATTTCAGCCATCTGTCGAATATCTTTGCTTTGACCATCAATAAATAAATCTCTAATGCAGCCGACGTATCCATAATTGAGAAGTGCTGTCCACACCTCTGTTGGGAAGACGAGGCCTGCTTTATTTTCTGGTAAGCCTCCAAGATACAAGTCATCATCCAAGTCAAGAATTTCACTTTCCCCTGGTGCAGTATATGGTGTACGTAATGTGTTCACAGATATGGTCCCTGAGAAGAAAAGACAACAAAATGCATGATTTTCAAGACATTTAAAAGATTTTGGTACTGCTGTTTTACTCATTAATCCACATGCCACATTAGCTCCTGGCAAATATCTATAAATGAAACACAGGTATTCTATTTGTACAGCTATACAATAATAGATACACTTCATTATTTTAGTTACAAATATTGTCAGGAAGTACACAATGTAAAAACATTACTGCACAATACTGCATGGTAACAATATAAAAAAAGTCAAAATCACCTTACCAATCTTGTAGGGGTAGGGGGGATGCATTTCAGAGTTATTTTCAGAAATATCCTACTTGTGCAAGAAAAAAAATCTCTTCACTACCTCATATGTGCTTCAAAGCATTAAGGCTGAGGTTGCATTGATAGGTTGCAACCTGGGAGGCAAATCTGTGTCTTTGGTTTGGATCCAAAGACACAGTATTTTAAAAGACTCTCACCACTTTTAGTGGGCTTTGGATAACTTTTTTCTTTAAGTGCAGAAGGAAAATACTCTCATCAGCTGCCAGACAGGCAATCATTAAGAAGATAGTGATGTGCTCCTAGAGGGAAAAATCAATGCCTCTGACACTTACCTCAAAATGTGTGCATGTTACAAAGAGAGGGAGAGAGGATGTATATAGAACCTCAGGAAATCAGAAGTATCTCTTCTATTTAAGTTTAAAAAGTAAACAAACAAAATTAAGCCTAAAATAAAGTTCTGTTTCTACAAAGTGTCTGAACACAGAAACTGTAATCAACTGTAAAGATCCTCTTTGCTGTACTTTTTAAAAATAATGAGGTATCCAATTTTTAGAATTTGAATAGGCAGAAAACCAAATTTAGTACATGGAGTCACAGAACATACTTATATCAACCAAATTTAATTTTATTTACTAAATAAAATCACTTGAAAAAAAAGTATCTTCATGTAGATCTTCACAGAAGTGACCTCTTACCATTCTATATGGGTGCAAAAGCAAGCAAAATATAAATCAAAACATTATATGGGTCACCAGATTATTATAATGGACAAGCCACATTATGCAACACTTATCCACTGGACACACTATTAGAAGTGTATTAATGGTGACAAGACACTGAAGAATCACATTTACCACAATATATTTATCATACATATATACATAAAACTAACATGATTCACTATTTCCACTGTCAGCATGACACAGATTCCAGAAGATAACACTGATAATCAAAAATACTTTCGCTGTGGTGGGAGCGGTGCATAAGAATAATAAATTCAGAATTTTTATAGCATAAATACTAAAATGTGAGTTTTAAGCAAACAGACAGGTCAGAAAAAGATCATTTTCTTACTTGGATACATCCTAAAATTTAGGCTTCTCTTTTAGCAATGAAGAGGAGTCCTGTGGGAGCTACATATTTTGTTTGCTCTTTTGTTGGTTCAATAGGTTAACTTCAACAACATGGACAGAATTAATATCTAAACAGTTTGGACCTTTAGTAAAAGCTCTTGGTTGGACGTCTCAGGAGATCTAACTCCCATGTGAGACTTGAGATGTATGGATTTTAGAAGGGATGGATACTACTACTACTACTACTACAAACAGTCTCCCTACTATCAGAAGAGATCTAAAAAGATAAAACAAAGGTTTGCATAGCCTTTGTGCATCTTTATGAGCATGCTTAAAGAATGTTTAAGGTTGTGGTCAGTTTTCTCTTTTATGTATTATCAGAGATGTTTTCTGTGTCAGTTAAATAATCACATAGACGTAAAGTGAACTTCCAGTCTTAACTGTAAGGAATAGGAATGTTGAACCAAGATTCTTTTTCTTCCAAACCCCCACCTGTTTAAAACTGATAAGACTATTATATTTTGCTAACTCTAAATATTTGTATTGCTGCTCAGATTCTTGAAGCAAACTTAGCGCTTGTATGGAACACTTGCTATAGATTTGACCTTAGGCATACAAGCATAAACATTTTGAGGTTTGATTTTACTAATCAGCTGCCTCAAACAAGGACACCTGTGAATGACCTATTAAACCAAGATCGCGAACTTTTCTGAGAGCATCCTAGGTATCAAGAAGGACTGCTTACAGGCAATAGATCATTTCTCCTTTAAAAAAAATTAAAGATTCTGTAAATATAAATCATACTTGTGCTCACAGTATTTCTTACTGCTATTGTTGCTTGCTCCCACCTGTTGCTGTACAGGCTAATTTAGGACCAAATGCTTTAAACCTATGTTCAGGCAGCACTTGCACGGACACAAGTTAACTCAGCTGCAGCCTCCAACCTCAAGCTCATGCATTTGCACAGTGCTGTTTTCTGCTGGACAAAGACACTTGTGTTTTCAATCTATCCATGATGCTAGAAGACATCTAGTGCTCCATTTCTATTAAAAAAAAAAATTAACTAGCCATCATCTTGATGGCTTTCAATGCACAGGGAAATACAGGTAAATCTCAGCCAGTGTAGCTGCGACATTAACATGGTGGTTCAAAATTAAGTTTTGCAAGCACAGAAGGCTGAGAAAGGTGAATGATTAAGGGAACTGTAGATCACCACTACACTCTGGTGACTGGGAATTAAAGTTAGGTGATAGATTGAAGCAGGAAAATTTTCTTCTGGATGTCATAAAGTAGTACCCTGGAGAGAGCTTAAGTATTATTTTGAATAGATATCAACAGCTTCTTAAAGAAATGAACCTTTCCTTTCGCCTCCTCAATAAATGACACCACATAAAATACTCCTTGGGAGAGGCCCTCTGAAATCTTAGTGTAATCATAGTATCTAATGACTATGGCTATAATACAAATAGGCTTTAGTCTAGCTAATAGCAGGAAACCCATGCCTGGGCACCAAGATCTTCATGCTATCAGTTACCAAGTTATCCTAGTTTCCAGCTGAACTTCTAACAGCATGTCCAGGCAGCCATACCAACTATCACTGCTGTTGGTATCCAAATTACCTTTTATGTATCTCTGATAGGTAACGCAAACTTTACTCACTAATTGCTTAGTAAATGCAGCTGAAAAAAATCCAAGAAAAATAAGGGGGAATGAAAGAAGACTCCCAAAATACATCAAAAAATATGGGTTTTTGGGAATATCATAAAATAAATGCAAAACTCAAGTTCATACAACATGGCCTACAGAAAATAAATAATGGGTCTATAAACACCTTCGGATTCACAGTTCATCCAGACCTGTGCCACAGAGGTAGAGTGTGCTGTTTCATCTAGCTGGGGGTTTTTGTTGTTTCTGTTTGTTTGTTTTAAGCCCGTCATCTTTCTTGAGGGAAAGTTTTCAAGTTTTACC
This sequence comes from Mycteria americana, assembly GCF_035582795.1. NCBI lineage: Eukaryota > Metazoa > Chordata > Aves > Ciconiiformes > Ciconiidae > Mycteria > Mycteria americana. The sequence goes on from NC_134367.1 coordinate 112,871,094, forward strand.
GAAACCATCTCAGGTTGGACCTCACGACAATGGCAGATGCTTCCACAGAATCCGGGGATAGTAATGCACACCCCCTTTGCTGGATTTCAATCCTACTTTCTCTGATAATTATAAGCAGATTAAAATGAACTGTTCTGTCAAATCACCAGTGTGCTCCAATCCATTTGGATGTTTCTATTTATTCATGTGAAGAGACATCACTTTCCAGAAAAGCAGGAAGAAGGGAAGCTAATGGAGCATACAAATGTCTTATGTGGCCAGCACAGGAAAAGGTTAATAATTTTCCCTGTAAAGATAATGTAACATCAACCCTTCTCACACCAGAATTGTCAAGTTGGATAAGAGGGAAAAGAATGGGACATATCTTGTTTTACAAAATAACCTAAAGACAACAGAATATGATGAGGAAGCAGCAGATTCAGAAGAGTGTTGGCCTCTCAAAAGAAAAAGATAACCTTAAATTGTAACATCTCTGTAGTGAGAACCATCCTTTCAGTTATATCTTTGCACAGTACCTAGCATAACAGTACCCATAACCAGATCTGTAGTTATACTATTTTATTTGAAAAGAGCAACACTGAGGCAATAATGTCTGCCAGGAAACAAGCAGCTTCCTTGCAAAGTTTTTTAATACTCAAAGTAGGAAATAGTCTGTATTTCTACCAGAAAAAGAAAGAAATGGGAAAAAGCTGACAGCATTTGGTTTCTCTGGCCTGAAAGAAGAAAAAGGGGAAGACTGAAAGACAGTAAGGTGTGGGGTTATTTATTTCGTCCAGGAATTCATGATCTAACTTCAGACTCTAAAAACAGGTAACATTTCTTATCTCCAGAAACTGGACATAAATTTAAGGGTCTTATAATGACTTATGGGTGCTCTGATTCTACAGCATTTCACCTGAGAGCAAAATGCAATTTAAACTTTCAGAAACATCTTTATGTATTGGAGGAATAGCCCAAGAAAAACTAATGAAATTATGATTTTTTGCAGCAATTATTGACTAAAAGATAACTGATTAGTGGGCAGTTCTTCAAAAGGAAGAGTCACCAATATAAGTCAACAATAACATACATATGAGCAAAATGGGAAATATTATTGGGAGGTATAGAGAAACGTATCTTACCACTTTACTGAGCATTGGTAAGGTTTACCTTGAACTCTGAGAAAGATGCAGATCAGCTCAGGAGACTGCAGAAGATGGCAATAAAAATGGTCGATAGCTACAGAACTGACATATAAGGACAGGAAGCAGCTGGGGCTTCTTAGTCTATGAGAAAACTGGAGACTGATGTAACAGCATTCAAATCATAAAAAGTATAGAGCTGTGATACAGGGAAAGTGTGGTGTATTTTGTGCCTGCTGTGAACAAGGAAGTTGCAGACAAAATGGCTTGTTTTGCATACAGAAATATTCAGTTTATGAATGATTACATGGGGAGGTTGCACAGTGTCCACTGCTGGAGGTAACTCAACAAACATCTGTCAAGACTGACGCAAGTGCACTATCACTTCTTTCATTGGAGGGGTAAAATAGAGAACCTCTCAGTGTCACCCCATCTCAATTTTTCTATGACCTACGAATAAATGAAAAACACTACCAGGATCATTGGAAGAATTTTCCTTAAAATGCAAGATAAACCTGTTATGCCAAATATGTAAACTATTAATGTTTGTTGAAATAGGAACATGTAAATCTGGCAGTTCTTAAAAGGTTGGAAAGATGGAAGGAGTATATAGAAGTGTACACGTAAAAAAAGAACCTGCAACAACAATGCACGTAATAGATATCGACAAAGCATTACTTACAGTGAGATACTGATTATAGTTAAGCTCTAATTACAGACTCTAGAGATAATTTCTGGTATTTAAGCTGAAACTCTAACTTTAGTTCAAAATTTCAGTGACTTCTTAGCCCTTAAATGCTACCTGCCTATGAATACATTCCGATACATTCTGTTTTACACTGCCATACACAATTGGAGGTTGACAAGGAGAGTAAGTTTCCTCTCTGATTTCACTGTGTAAAGATGATTTCCAAAGGATGAATGGCGGTTTAGTCAAAAACATTTGCAAGGTTATTCTTAAATATGGTAAACAGTTTGACAAAATTTTAAACAATATTCAAGTCTCAGAAAACAGTTATTAAACCTAACTCTACTGTGTTACAAGAAACCCTGTGAGCAAAGACCCTTACAGCTGCTTCATGGTTTTTGGGTTTTTTAGTTTGGGGTTTGGGTTTTTTTTCCCCCCAATTCTTTTACTGCAGAGTTGGCAGTACTGTTAAGAGCAGAACAGACAAACATTTCCCTTAGGTATGAGTTAATGAACCTCTCCAGTCATATACATTATCTCAGCAATTTACTTTTGCATAAGTCTATGCATAAGAAACTAAGACATATTTCTAAATCTTGTCTCAATTCTGATCAGTTTAGTATGAAGATTGTAACTACAGCTATTCTGACCTCTGTGCTTACCTCATGTGGCCTATTTAGTTGCTTTTTGTGCATGTGAAACACATTTGCTTATTAAGAAATGGTAAAAAACTCAGAGTAAGGTATTCTAAATACACTTTACATCTTATGTACTAAAGCATAATATTATAGCTGTGATGAGGACTGTGACCACAGCCTACAGCCCATGACCAAGACAGGGCACATGTGAAGCAGCTATGAAGCTACTGTGCAGGAATTCAGAATAACCATGAATACTGGAAGGGAATTCAGCTCACATGACAGGACACAGCAGTTGATACGAGGTTGGTGTCCTCTGCTGTATACTTAGCAAAAAAGACAGACTGCTGGAGAACGTGTGTTCCCTTTCCTCTGCTGCATACCTAGCAAGAAAGATGGACCAATGGAGAAGGTATGATATATTTCTTTACTTAACATTGGGAAACAGGGTCTCAGGAATTCCATCTCACCAAAGATCTGCCTTTTAGGTAGGGAAGCACACTCAGAGTAGGGCTTACAGGCAGCAGGATGGGATTCCAGGTTGAAAAACTTCTATAAGAATAATAGGTCAAAAGTTCCTCCAGCAAAAGGAAATTAAAGAGTACCATCTCTTCCCTCTTCCTTGTATCTCCCAAAATCTGAGGGGATCAGCAGAATTACTAGTGAAAAAGGCCTGGGTAAGTACAATTTAAAAATATGCTCTCATTCCTTACATCTCCCACACCACAGTCCCAGACAGGCAATGGCAAAGTCAGTAGTTTAGAGTGGATGCTCCCTGTGACTGAGAGTCCAGAAAAGAGCAAAGAATGAAAAATAAATCCAGTACTTGCTGATCCAGCTAATATGAAAGTCAAGGAAATTTGCAAAGCTCCTTGAGAAATGTCACAGCTTTCTATTATCTGAAGGAACCACTCTGCATTGGATTTGAAGGCTAGGAGTAAAAGGTTGCAAGACACAAAACTTCACTTAAAAAAAAAATATCACAGGTTATTTGAGCTACTTATTTATTAGCAGGAGAATCTCCTTCTTTATACTTGATAGGTTGGGAAGTATTTTGTCAGAAGCAATAAGAAAGTCTCAGAAAAGCCAAATTTTTTTTATACAAGGCATATTCATTCACTTATACAAAAATTCTGAAGGTGAGCAAGTGAAAAGTGATCATATTCATATGATTTCCAGTATGTTTGGTTTTGGCTGGAGAAAATAAATGAAATAGCTTCCTGGAATAGTAAAGTGGATTTTATTATTCATGGAAAAAAGCATAAGATGATGAACATGCATAAGTCATGAAGAAATAATCTAAACATAACACATCAGTACTTCCTGTTGCAATCAGAAGAAAATAGGAATGTACAGTTCATTGTTTATTTTCATTGTTAGGCAGTCATTTTACTTTGTTAAATCTGACAGTCTAAGATACTACTCAGCCGATATTCTCATTAAGAAAAATAACAGCATTGCCACTGTTACTGGTACTTAAAGTATTGTTACTGTAAAGTATTATTGTATTAAAATCACAGAAAATCTTTGATGTCTGGTTCAGATTTCAGCTAAAAATTCAGTTTGTCAATCCATATGCCTACATATTTATTAACTATTCCTGGTAATAGTTCAATGTTTTAGGGTGAATAGGTACTACAGTCAGTTTTCAAGAGTGGCAGGGTAAATAAAGTTCACCCATCTTGATCACAGGAGATTCATCAGCTGGATTATTTTTACTTTTACATATATATTTGACTATTTATAATTCTATTTAAAAATAATACGCAGTCCTGATTGCCAGGTGTGTATTGCTTCCTAAAATTAGTCTATAGTCTTGCTGATGTCCATCGTCAGTTTTAAAGAATTAAATAAAGTATGTCCTAAACTCTCTTAATAGCACTTGTGAGCTACAGTTTTTGTGAAGCAATGAAAGGGCAGAACATTTTCGAATGTAAACAATTGCTATGCATTTATTTCTTTTCTTTATAGTTGTGTTGACTTTGGATGTAAGAATAAACTTTGCTTTCAGTGGAGTCCCACAGGCATGATTATTACAGGATTTACTGCCTCATATGAATCACTGAAACAGCACTTAAGAAGGAAGCCTGAAATGAAGATTGTAGTATAAATAATATAACCGCTGGATATTCAATCACAATTGAGGATTTTGAGAAGTTGTGTGTGTTGTTGTTTGGGGGTTTTTTAACCTCAAGAAATGTAAATATGCAACTGACATATTATAATCAGAAAATCAAACTCTCTACAATTAGAATTTGAAGCCACACAGCCCAGGAATCAAATCACTATTTTTCATAATCCTAGGACGGACTGATCAATTCAATTTGGTCTGACTTTCATGATGGATTTGACTGAAATCTTCAATTTAAACCTGCACCTAAGATTTGCTTGATCTGAAATCCGATTAGTGGGTAGTAAGAAAGTGAGAGATAAAACAATAACTTTTTTTGGGTGATGTTTCAGAAAGAAATTATAAATGCAAGTCATGGAATAGGAGTCACCAGAAGGAAGAAAGTGGGGAAAACCCCACAAAATCCAAAAGGAGTTTACATTTTTCAACACTCAATTTCAGAGTGTACATGAACTTCAGACTGGATACAGATGTTAACTGGAAAATTCTTTGATGGACTGAATTACAGACTCAGTACATTCCCCCCTGATCCCCCAAATCCTGGCATGAACTACAGGAAAGATACCATAGAATAGATTTGTCCTTCAATTAATGGATATTGATTATTTGCTGAATTCAAGATACATACTCAAGATCAGATGCAGCTGAAACACAAGGACACTTTCATTAGTTAAGTGCATTTTATGCTATAACAGATTTCAGTAGCATTAGGAAGAGTTTATGAATTCTTTATTTTTACCCTTTTCAGTGAGATCATTTGTTGAGTAAACTACTATAGAATATGAATCATACTGACAGAATACGGCAAGTCACTTATTTCTATTTCTGCTGATGTGTTGTTAACCATTCATTAGCATATCATTTAATTATGCCGAGATCTGCTGACCTGATTGGAAGGTCTGTGCTGTTTCTGTGGGTGAACTATTCCCTGTGTTGGAGATTACTTTCAGTAATTCTTTTTTGCTTTATTTTTATTCTTGAAACGTGCCACTTCAGCTATTTGGTGTAAGCAAGCACAGAGGGAGATTACTCTGTTTTTGAAGTACACAGCACACTTACTTGCAAGATTAAGTACCTGATTACCCAATAAATGTTAACATAAGATATTTTACTCTGCAAATCATTGTATTCTGGTACCTGACAGTAATGACTTCTTATATTTTCCTTATTTTTCAGATGATGCACAACTCTAATGGTGGCAACATAATATATACCCAGTATTCTCTCAGATACAACATGAAAAACCATACTGAATATTAAAAAAAGAAGCTTACCTGACCGTCCATCTCGTTGAAAATCCACATGGTACCATTCACCATCATTCACCTTCTTCTGCAAGGCTTTTATTTTTATAGTACCTGATCCCATGTCTAACAGCAGGTAGAGGTGGCCATCAAGCATCTCAATGGCAAAAAAGTCAACCTTCACCATCTGTGGGTGTTTGGCATCTTTTTGGTGCCTTGGTTTTCCATGACTGAAAAGAATCAGGCCATTTGGCTCAGTTGTACGAAAGTCAAATGATATTGAGCCTGTTTTCTTGGCATTCCACTTTGGCAAAGAGATGAATGACTCTGGTGTTTCAAATGTGATTGGATCTAAGGTTGCAACATTCTCACATTTAAATGCTACAACCCCATGAATCTTCATTTTAGGATCTCCTTGCTTGGCAAGTCGAGATAACTCCAACCTGACATCGTTATTTTTATATACAACCTGCAAGCAAAGCAGAGAAGTTACTAAGAGGAACTTGACCATTTTAACCAAACAGGTATAATCCTGAACAGGCATATTATTTAAAGGATAACAACGATGGTATATGAATATGATAATTTACATACACACAAAATTAAATAACTATTTTCATTGACTAATGATTTAATAATGGTTTTCATTAAACCAAACAAAGTTGCTCTAAAAATATCCCTAGACTTAATTCAAACAATCTGAAAGAATCTGCACATAATTTACACTATCAGTCGCAAATTAGCTTGCATGGCCTTGATTGCTTAAAAGCCCTCTTTGCACAGCCATTCTGCTACGTTAGGGAAGTATTAGATTCCTTCTTCCTCTAAACCCTTTGTCACTATCTTAACTCTTCTGTTCATGTATAGAAAATGTACCAAGGTCAGATACTTTATCATCTTTTCAGCTTGTCCTTGGGGCTGAGGAATAGTAGCATACATGGTATTCATGAAGCTATAAAATAGGAAAACTAGTATCATACAGATCAAAACAGACAAAAACAGGACAATCTTTGAGCCAGTTCAAGTGGACAAAAAATAAAACCACTTACATATTTTCCCTGACTGAAGACTTTTCTGATAAAAATGAAAGACAGTATTAGTTTTAAATCCAGTTGACCTCCACAGCAAATATTCTTGCTTCAAATCACATATTTACTCTGCCCAGAGAAGCCTGTCATGATATAACCATTTCCCAGGGTTCTAGTCTTCATTAGTATATTCTGAAATTGCTGCTATTTCTGTGTTGTCCAGGATACACGGACTGTTTAAATGAAGCTCCCCAGTAGCAAAGGCGTGCACAAGTATTTTGTCAATATTTTTAATTATTCAATAAATTATATACTCAAGGTAAAATACCACTGAAGGGCTGAATATGAATGCATGGTGACAGAAGCTAAAACCTTCTTCCCCGTTTCTAAGGTTAAGCCTACATTAGAAAGCAATTTGGAGCAAAAGCAACAGCTCAGCTGATCAAAGTGCTTTGTGCTGAGGCTTCTTCATCTACAGATTCTATACCGTTCAGGACTAGATGGTGTCTGGCCCCTGACCTAGGGTTCCAACTAAACAATGTAGTCTGAAGCTATTCAGGGACCAATCACTGGTTTAGACCTTACATCCTTATTAGACGTTGGAAAGTGCTTAAGGAATACTTAGGGTAGAGCTTCTGGATTAATTTCTTCTGAAGCCGAGTTTGAACACAGATGAAACCCACTCTGCAAACTGAACTGACACACAGTAAGCACTGCAGAACTGTGCTACTGTTAGGAATCAAAACACTAGCATATACACAATCTAAGATGGCATACCCCAGAAGTGATAGTTGCTATTGAAAAATGGTGTTTAAAGATAACAGAACACTAAAGACATGATTGATAGATTGACAATTTTTTACTGTAAGAATTGTGTTCTTCCAAATTATATCATTATCCACCCAGCAAATTTCATCATAAGCCATGGCAGAATTATTATACTACATTAAAAATGTGTCCTAAAAGCTAATAAAAAGCCTATTTCTCCATTTTATTTCAGAGTTCAGTACAAATACTGCTGTTCCCACTGGAGCTGTGTCTCCAAAGACAACAAATAAACCTCACTGTGGATTCCTGACAGCAGAAATGATACTCTGCCACGGAGGGGCAGATAACATGTGTTGCCTTCTTTGCTCACTTTAGTCCAAGTGACTAGAATTGGACTAACTTGTAATCTTAGAGAATAAGGATCCATATTTGCATTTATCAAATACCTCTGTAACACCTCAGAGATCGCAGATTATGCAAAGGAATTAAGAAGAGTACTGGAGAATAAACAAGTGATCTCCTATTGGGGTGACTTTCTGTCTTTAGAGTGAAGAAAGACAAAAGGCAGAAGAATGCAGCAAGAAGCTAATAGCCTGGCAGGCAATATTACTTAGAGATATCTGGTCTCATGAAACATTGGCCTAGAAGCTTTCTATGGCAAGAGGGATTTTGGATAGCTTCCACCTCATTTGAGGAAGTTACAGGGGGCAACCTTTCTAGAATAGACTGAAAAGCATTAAACAGAGACTAGAGGATACGGTAAAAAGAAGGAACAAATGGCCTTTCATTAGAATTAAATCATCCTGTTGACAATGAAAGTAATTAAGGCAACAAAAGAACATGAGGAGAAAATATTATTTAATTGCCTACTGAACAAAGGTAGATACCAGGACAATACAAATAAATGTACAAAGAGAATTTCTTGTTTATGGACAAATTCAAATTGTCTGATATTAATGAAAGCTGGTTGATTGAATAATAAAATTAGTAGTTAATAGCTAAGTTAGAAAAACTGAGCAAAAAACTGACAGAAGGAGACCTAAGCTTTCCTTGATGTCTAAAACAGCTCTATAGGCTTTGAAGTCATTTGCCAATTCAGAAACAATAATTTTTAATAAATACGGTTCAAGGATCTGATGGACAAAGTGCAAACAGGAATACTGGCAACCGTTTTCTCAATCACTCGTCACCAGCTCTTTAAGTAGCTTAATATATAACATATGAGGGGAAAATTGCTAGAGCACTTTATTAAGAGTGGCAAATATTGGGAATTTTATGCCACCAATGTTAAAACATTCTTGGAATTCCCAAATATTGCATATGACAATTTCTTACTTCCATATTACAGAATTAACACTTCGTAGTTACCAAGATGTGAATGATTGCATCTTACTACATTCATTTGTGGAAACAGAATAAAATCTACATCTATGTTTCAGAGTGTTTATGTTCTAAGTTTTAGGATGCTTATATTCTTTTAACCTTACAACATTGAAAATTTAGAACTGAATTGTCATGGATAATTAGTATTGAAACAGGAATATATGAACCATAACTGAAAACCATAATTGAAAAGAATTGTAAACTATTAACTGAATGTAGCTGGCATTTGGAAGCCCATTTCCTGGTATTATGCTGAGAGTCTTATCCCTCTCCCCATCTCCCTATCCATGAAAGATGTACTCAGCCATCAGTGAAGCACAGCAAAAAGGTGAAAAGCAGTATGTTCACAAAAAGTAGTCATCATTAAATTTCAGGAAAAGAACTGAACAGTAAGGAATAATTCAGAGACTAATATCTGCTTTATAACTCATGGAGGTATATGCTTCGGAATCTATAGCCTCTAAGGTACAAATAAATTCAATTTGCAAACTTACTCATTCATTATTTTTCCAAAGATTCTGCTTTTTAATTTTTTTTTCCTTCTGGGTACATAAGGACAAACATACTTTTAATAGGGCTTATATTATCCACTGCTATTTCAATCTAAACACTGTACATACTGTTCTTTTATGTTAAGTCAATACATCCTCCCTCAAATAGAGACACGGATTCACAATTAGTCAAGTGAAGGTAATTTGCAATGGAGAAATATTTGAGTCACATTCACCTTTACTCCTACACAACCTACCAGTCAGTATCCTTGCACCGCTATGTGCTTTCCTAGCATATCTATTGGGCTGGCCCTGGTAACAAGTTGCTTGCTCTCTCACTCACTCTCATACCTGACCAACAATATAATTTTCCTGTGCGTGAAACTGCCAGCCCTCAGGGAATTATATTGTGATATTAAGAGCACCTTGAATTTGTCTTCCATTCACTGTATTCTTTCCTCTTAATATTAAGTAAGGTTCAAGACCTCAGTCTTTAAAATATCTAATTACCTCATCCTTGGAAATTGCAAAAGGTCACCTAAACTCCCAAGAAAAAAGGAGCAGTTAGCAATTCCCCACATAACTTTCAACAAGAGCTATACAAAGCAAGGAATAAATTTGTTTTCCAGGAGAGAAAGGGCAGACCTACATATCATTTTACAATCAAGATATGAGCTCCCTTTGCTACCATCTAGGCCAAGCACATGCCAGGTAACTTAAAATATCACAGTGCTGAGTCTTAACAAATAAGTCCAGCTAAGAGACAGCAAATATTAACTTAAGCTCAGCACTCTCTTAACATGGTCTATGGTCATCTTGGAGAACAAGCAAAATTAATTCATGCTTCCCAAAGTTACAACATCTATACAATTTATTGCAAGCCAAGGCCCCAGTATGCAATGAACTGTAGAAATGTATTAAGAATTCACTACAGATCTTGCCGGTCATCATGGCAGGTGCCTTCAACAACAAAAAATGTAGTATAGCAGCCAATGAAAATACATTAATAAAGCGACAATGTACAAATGTATGAATGACTTTGAGAAAAGGCAAAGGAGAAGACAAGGAATTTACTGTTGATACTGGAGATGTATCCTAAATATACAACAGTTCAAATATCAAATTAAAAGGTCGATATAATAAAAACATTAATATCAACAAAACCCTACCAGTTCTTTCTACTGACCCTATCCCATGAAATTTAAAACCATAAAAGATGTGAAAGAATCCAGATTTCAACACCATTTTCAATTCAAAGTGCAGCCCTTTCCACATTAAAGATTTCTTTTTGTATTTTGTACATCAAATACTATGAGTGAAGAAATGGCATTACTCTTAAATATTTCAGAATACTGACCAACTCTGCTTAGCCTTTCAACCACTGTGACTAAAAGCCTTTAAACTACTATGAAGCATTTCTTTCAAATTCCTTTATATTATTAAAACAAAATATGATCCTTAAGGAGCTAATCGCATCACCTGATTTGCAGCATATAGATTTCCTTGAGAATCAAAGAGAAACCAGGAGTTCAGAGCACCTACATTGTGGTCTTGCTCTGAAGAGCTTGTCTATTTACTTAATAGAGACGTGAGGAAAAAAAATACATTTCTAAATGCAATTTTAATGAATGGATGAACCCAGCCTCTAAATCTGTTTAAAAAAATGAATCACATAAATCCTTATGTTACCGTAAAGCAGTATTTTCATATTTTCATGAAACCTGGATCACCTAGTACAAACAATGGCAGTTAATTTTCTAAAATGGAGACTAGTATTATCCAAAATGGCTCAGGTAGGTGCTGCTAACCTACAATTTTATGCTGCACGGTGAAGTCAGTGGGAGATAACTTACTGATGTCAGAAACTGTAGCAATGGGACTTACAGTAAGTAGAGCCTGAGGCAATTTTATCAGCCTACTTTAACAGCCACTAGAATTTCCGTGCTCATTGAGAACTACCTGGTGCATACAGCAACGCATTCCCCAGAAATCCAAATGCAAAACTGACCACTGAGAGTTATCATGTATTTTTTTGGTACCTGCTAAATGGTTTTGAACTAATCCATGAATGTCAGCTTCTCAGAGAAGACTTGTCATTTTACTAATATGACTCAATTCCAAGCTCCAAAATGAATATATCAATGAACACAGTAAACTACAGACTGTTTACACAAAACTTAAAGAGCCCTAGTTCAAATGTTTGCAATGGGGTGTATTTCTGAACACAATGTGAAAGCACACAATATGAATGACAACACCTATTCAAGCCTCCAGGATTACTCAACTTTATAAACTGGCTTTGTTTTCTGAACAGAGAGAAGAGATTAGCAGGTATAATGAAAGCTCCAAGGAAACAATTTATTCATCCTCAAATGAAATGGTTTTCATTTTCCTGGGGTGGATACGTGTGTGTGTGTGGTGGTGGTAGTGTGGGGGATTTAGAAAGGGGTTTGTTTTGAGCACCAAGACAAAAACCAAATGTCTACAGAGTCCTACTGAGTGGGAGGTAAGCCTCAGGACAACAGGACAGGGTTCCATGGTATAGATACATAAACACCTGGAGAAAACAATAGTACGTGTATTTTGCTGCTTTATTTTAGATCAATTAATATGGTCTGGGAAACTGCTCTGCAAGTTTCAGCTCAAAAAAGCTCAACTTAATAGAGCTAGGAAAAAAAAAGCATGTCTAATCAACTACAGTGCCACAAATTCCATGGAATATATATCTGGGAGTTTCACATTCTCCTGCCTCTTCTTCCTGTCCTCTCTGAGCATCCAAAACCATGGAGTGGAAACAGAGCACACTCAACTCTCCCATGCGCTCTACTAAAATTGGACTTGGCTCTTCCATGGTGACAGAAAAGTAAAGAAACCCACATGAAGGCTACTGATTGTCCAAGTCCAAAGGAGCACTGAACATTGCTTAAGTTATCTAATAGGAGAGAAAAAAGAATATTTAATGATTGGAAACATAAAATGGCTATATGAGGCCTGCCCCATCTCAGGGCAGTGGCTTTTGAAAAATATGAAATGGACTTTTTCAAGGCTAACATATTGTTCATATAGCATGATCGTATACTTTTATTCTACTGTTTATAGCTTTAGATATAACAAGTATATTTTAAAATCAGACATACTCTCCACAGACTACGTCGTCCTACAAGGCAGAAAGAAAAGAATCATTAGAATAATTCTTGCTATTAGAAGCCAGGACCAGTAATCCAGGAACTTGGGTTTAACCTGCATCTGAATGCCTCACAGAGAACTTAACTTCTTGCTTCTCTGTAAAATGGATACATCATTTCCTCACAGGGTAGAAACTTGCACGAAGACTGAAGTTTGCATTACCAGCATTGGGTCTAGTGGAGCTTCATCCAAAGTAAGTCATATTTACACATTCATTTCCTATAGGGTGTCATCCCCCTCCCATTTTCTTTTTAAGGAAGATGGCAGCCACTATGACAAAGAGTGTATGATATTTCAACTTTCTAGTATGCAACTACAGAGTAGAGAGCACATTGGCCATTGAAATAGAAAATGTACCTAATCTGGTCAAAAGCTACACTCAATAAAAGCTGGGCTTGAACAATACATGTCTCAAGGTAAACATAAGAGTGTAATATACTATGCCATGATAATACACTCAGCTCATGCTTTAATGCCACACTGAATGGCTAGAGACAATAAATTTGTGATGTTTATTGTTTCTGTGACTAAGCAACATGAACATTTTCTGCACTCATCTTTCTTAGTATTACAGGATATATTGCACATCAGACATTTTTTAAATTTCTGTCCACAGAAAACAGACATACTTAATGCACACAAATATATGTTCTATTTAAATTTCTTGTTATCATATCCCTGCAAATTCTAGGAAGGCAAATGGGTATCAAAAAAAAAAAAAGGTTAAAAATTAGCATAATTATGTGGAATTCCACTATGAACTCAATAGCACATCTGAAGGTCCACTGTAGACTATCTGAAAGCCAACACTGTCCTACCCCCAATGATGTTAAAAGAATGCAAAAAAATGGAACAACAAATAGCTCACAATTTGGTACAGGGAAGATACCTTAATTACGTTAAGGCAAGTTGGTAATGGTTACATACAGTTGTAGAAACTAATCCAGTACTAACAGAATCAAAGTAATAGGTATATTGTGAATGTTACAGAGCACTGTTTTGAGAAACTTTTTACTTGCTTTTCTTTAGATTCACTGTGCAGTACTGGGAAAGTCACTTCAGTTTCATGCATCAGTCACCTATTTGCAGAATTAATACAGTTGTGATGGCTGACCTTCTAGGCAAACTGGTCTCTTCTGCTGGAGTTTCAAATGCTGATCTCAGAACTGTTTGTTTGTTTCTTTTCTCTCCCTCTTTGACTGCCTGAATAGAGACATCTAAAGAGGATGCCAGACAACGCCTTTTTATGTTCTAGGTTACTGGCATATTGTTTAACATGCTATATTAGCAGAAGTTAGACAAAAATCAACATTTTTTTCTGACAAACTTGATAATGGGATTGTTATGGTTTTTTCACCCTGCTGTGGACACAAGTCTTTTGAAGATCTTTTTTTCCCCCTCTTCAATAGACTATTTTGTTATTCTTTGTATGTCCTGCTGTCAGCTGCCAGACTGCTAAATGTTTCTGACTGTGGTTGCTATGCTTCCTGTTTTTAAGAAACGGGTTCAAGTTTTCTTTCCTTTTTTTTTTTTTTTTTTTTAACTTCCCATGGCAAAGACTCATAGAAATGTCTTGGCAATAGCTAAATTGCAGAATTTAGGAACAAGTTGGTTCCACAGAAGCTCAATTGGCTCCCAAGTAGGAATAAAGCCTTTACCAAGACATAAGTCACAAAACAAAACCAAGAGAAACAAGAATCACCAAAAGGAAAACAAAATGTATTATTTGAGGCAAGACCAGCTTTGCATTAATACATTATATAAAGTCTAAGGAAGGAAACAAATGATATGCTACCTCCAATGACTGTTTGGGAAAAGAAAGGGCTACAGGAGACTCAATTGTTGTGCTGGATTTCAGTTTTTTCTTCCCCTTTCTTTCACAGTACAGCAAGAGTTAGTGAAGACTAATTCTGCAGAAAAGTCAGAAACGTGCTATTTTTCCTCTTTCCCCATTAACCATTCCTGCCCAAGACCAAGCACAAGAACTCTCTAGGGACTGCAAGAAAGAGGCACTGTAAAGCAGAACAGAGTAATTACCATTGTAGGGTTCAAGCCTTATTTCTTTAGCATAACATTCATTTATGTTAGATTTTTCCAATCTTTACCACTTAAAGCTTTAAATTCAAGGTCAGAAAATACAGAAACAAATTACAGGAAAAGGCAAAAATAATGTAAATGTAAAAACGAATGTTCTAAGGAACATCTCAACTCAAGTGCATCTGACAGCAATGTGGCAGATGCACTTAAAAACTGAGCTACCTAGGGTAGGAGGCGTATGGGAAAAAAATGGAAGTGGTCACAAAAAGAGCAAAAGAATGAACCTGAAATTAAAGAGAAAAGCTAAAATTGACCCAACACAGTATCCAAGTTTGGGAGGTCAGTGATCTGAAGACAAATTAACAAAAACTTACTAAAAAAAAAAAATCAATTACCAATATATGTAAACCTGAATATCTGCAAATATTTGAACAAATCTTTTTTTCCATATTAAAGATATTTGAAAACATATATAAAAACAACTGTAGGCTCCAATTAAATGCAGAACATCAATTCTGCATATCCTTTAGTGAAACGAGGGGGGTTTATTCCACCCCTCACTAGCTTTCCTTCCTTCAGCCTCTCCTATCGGTATATTACTAGCTGCCAACTTATGGCTCTTAACCTTATTACTTCCCCAGAATAATAAATACCTGACTGGCTTTTTCTTCTCCTTCTCTCTCGCTTGCGTAAGTTACTCTCGTATCTAGCTGAATAGCCAGCTCTTGGCTGTGGGTGTTTCTGGCTGCTGTTTTGGACTCATCTGCTCCGTTTCCTGATTCCTAGTTTGAAAGAACCTTCTGTTCCACTGAGGGGAAAATAGCCCTCTAATCCTAGGCTGAAATGCCATGGCTATTGTATGAACTTATGGCCAGCCTTCATGTAGATAGCATCTTTCCCTTTCAGCTCTATTAGCTGACTATCTGTTCACTGAAGTTGCCTACTTGTTGACAAGCTACAGAAACTTTCCTTCTCCCATTCTGGGAGTTAGCACAGTACCTAGCTAGGTTAGCAGCTCTCTGATTTTGGTTTGTGATATTAATATAGCGACAATTTATGCAATTGTTGGCTAAATTCTGCCCTATCATGATAGGTAAATAGTTTAAAAAAATCAAATTCCTACCCACTAACTACACTGCTAACTTTCCTTTCACTTGTGGGGTGACTGACACATTCCTGGAAGTCATCCAGGAAAATTCTTCCCTACCTTCATCTGCAATTTCTTATGAATCCTTATAATCGTTTTAATGTATTCTTTTTCCTTCCCAATACTGCAACTTCAGTAACTCTTCACATCAGTGTTTTGAAACAATCTTTGCCTTCTCAGATACCTGTGACAATAGAAGCGAAGTTTTCTGTAGTACTTTTGTATGTAAAGTTATTACTATAATTCCAACACAAGGAACACGGTATCAAGCTACCACATGTTTTTCAGAGGCAGCTTTTCCTTGACCATTTTTCGATGATACAGAGAGGTACACCTCGAGGCTGCTGGGCAGCGTGTTCCTTTGCATTCCATTCTGTGCTCACGTTCCTTTTCTAAACAACCTATATTTTCTGAAACGACAGATAGAAAACAGTACTTGCACGGAGAAGTAAGAGGAAAAGCAGGGCTCTTCCACCTCAAACACTGATCTGTGTTGTGCACAACACATACGGCTAAAAGCAATTTGTATGTTTTCAAGAAAAGGATTAATTTAATTCATGGGATATTTCTAAGGCATCTCTTTTATATTTAAGGCATCTTTAACCACGGCCTACTTATGGGCCATCTTTATGTTAATAAATTTAACTGAGGTTAAAGCTGTACTCCAAAAGAAACTTGCTGAACTTATCCAAATTAATTATCATCATTATAATGACAAGGAACACAGATGTATTACTTGGTTTTCAAGATGTGGCATCTCATTGTAGTGAGAGAACTAAGCAGAACATGCATACTTAGGTATGGTGTTTAAAGGGTCTGATTCTGCCGGATGACCTCCAAGACCAAGACTTTGGTGTCAGCTTAGCGCTAAAGGAATGTCAGATAATAAAATCCCCTTTTGGGTCTGTACTGAGTAAGAGGTCCTCAGCCTCAAGCAAAATCAATTCTTTTGACAGATAATCAGTAAAAAGATATAATACTACAACAAACTTTGTCTAATAACATTCAAGAAGAGCAGCTCGCCATATAAAATGAACTACCAAGTACCTTTATACGAGCTATTACTGGTTATTCTAATCTAATACATATGCAAACTTTTAGAAGTGTACTGTTCTGCAAATAATACAGGTTTCCTAAAATATTTTTCTTACATAAGTGTGCCTGTCACAATAAACACACCTCTCAATGTTTATTTGGAAAATAGTTATGAAGAGGACTAATTCTTAGTAAAGGGTAGACAGTGCAATTAAGCATTTCTCACTTCCCCATGTCATTGCGTACATCAATTGAATGTCTCAGCAATGTTCTGACATTTGTTTTCACCTTTAAATGTTTTGGTTGTTTTTTTTTTTTTTATTTCAAATAAACACTCAACTTGAAGCTACCTTTTATATCAAGCATATTTTGAAATGTTTTGAAATATCACTTCAGAGAAGTGGGGGAGGAAATAGGCTTTTCCTCGGGCAAAAGTGTCAGGCAAAAATGATTTTCTGACTATTTTCACTAAAATACTTTATTGGGACTACATATAGGACATGCGCTGAATTATGCATAAATAAAAAATCATAAAGGGTATACATTAAACCTAAACAAAGAATTTAGGCAGCCACATCTGTACTACTAACTATTGCTGGTGTTCATCTTGGTACAACTCCATTCACAAAAACCATACAAGACTATGCAAATAGTTGTAGCATGCATTTTCTTTGGAAAAGTTTGCCAAAATTATTTTCAAGATTCTGCTCTCTGTAGTGAGGCCTTAGTCCCACTGAAGCCACTATTTCCTGGTTAACGACTGTGAGAGCCTACTATATAAAGACTGATTCAGAATTAAGTTTCAAGTTGTTGATGATGCCTAATAAGAACTTTAATTCATTAGAAGATAACAGATAAAAAGGTAAAACTCAATGTGGTATGGGCTTCATGATTACTGTAGCCCACAAAGAAGAAAAGCATTTGCCTTTCTGCAGAAAATGAATTCAGAATAGTCTCATTCTGACTAAAATGCATATTTGAAGCCAATATTTAGTACACAGAAAAAATACTGTGAAAAAAATATCTATATGAGGTATTAGTCTTAACATATACCAATAAATAATACCAATAAATAATGGCATGAGACTAAATCCTACTGTGTGTACCCCTGTGATGTCACCAGAAAACAAAAGGGCACATCCTACCTGCTTGGACTAGTGTCAGACCCAAGGCATAATCCAGTCTTTTCTTTGGAACTGTGTGACTTTCAAACAGGTGGTTCATGAAGATGAAAGATACCATGAGGCTACAGGAGGCACACTGCTTTCAGGAACTGCAACATTAATAATTTGCTCTTGTAAAACCTGACCTGCTCATGCTATTTCCATTTATATTCACTTCCTTTCTGTAAAGGGTTCTTTGTGTGTTACTAGGTGGATGTCCACCACTGATAAATGAGGGAAACAGTTGCTTTACAAAATATGAACACCCACACACACACCCCTCCCCTGGTACGTCCTGAAAGCTTCAGCTTAAAAAGAAAAGGGAGAATTTTCAAAACATGGGCTCTGTTTTTTGGTGCCACTTTGTTTTTAGAACCTTTCAGGGCTGTTACCTGTATGTACAAGTGACAGATTTAGTTCTCAAGAAAAAAAATGGGTATAGAGTTCAAAGAGTACATGTGGGTTTTCAGTACGCACAAACATCTGTACAAGACCTTGACTCAACGTTCAAGTATTGTTTTTAAAATATGGCTCTCTAACTAGAAGCCAGCCAGATTTATATCAGAAAAGCTAATGACTGAAAGGATGCATACAACAATACTATACACTTTTTTTAATTCTCAAAAAAAAACAATTAAAATTTAAAATAATTCGGGATTAATCAGATTAAAATTGTTTCCAAATGGAACTATAAGAAAATCGTTTGAAAAGCTGTTCCCTTTCTTTAGTGTGAATCATTTCATTTCTGAGTCAAACTTTAAGCTTTCTTTCAAACAGTGAAAGTATATTTCAAAACAAATCAGTACAAATTAAGACAACAAGGGTTCTACATTGAAAATTTTAAAATATCTTCTTTGGCTCCTGAAGTTCATTTTGACATAAGAAATGTAGCTGACCTTAAAAAAAGCAAAAAAGTATAACCTGCTGAAGGATATTTTTCATATTCCTCTATCTTTGACCTCTCAGCATGCTCCCCTAGCTGAGTATGGCAATACGCTTTCAAAAGACAAGCTTGGAAACTAAAATTCTTAGCCACCCTGGATATTAATAATCATTGACTCAACAGATACAGTGGTTTCATGGTATGATTTTTGCTGTAAGTCAAGCTATTTCTAAATCTGTCTCACAAGAATGACGAACTTGACTTTTATGCTTCCTAAAAACTTCCTCTAAGCTTATAAGAAAAGAGGGGACGGCATACTGATTAATGTGATTTATTTAAACTTTGAGTATCTGTTCTTAACCTTTACTTAGTTTAAGTTTGCCATTTACTTCATACCTGAATAAGAGATTGCAAAACACTTTTTCAACTGCATAACTGGCATCATGAATTACATCATAGGTTACTATCAGTAAACTGGGACCAATTTACAAAACACCTTAATATACCAAGTCTTTTTTTTTTTTTTTTTTGTCAGGGAAAAGAGACCAAAAATGTGCTCTTGCTCATCTCTGCTATAGTTTTTTAGTTCAAATAACAATGCTCAGAAGTTTCCTTACCAGTTTCAGTATATCAGCATTTCAATTCTTGAAACTGATAAGAATGGAACCCCCAAACACAGATACAACAGAAGTATTTCTACAAACCTTAAGGTGTCAGATGTACTAATCAGTTTGTTTGCATGTTCACAGGTGAGCCAAAATACTTAGGCTTTTACCCATGTAAGTTATCTCACTGAATTTTCAGTTTCCTTTATAGCTCTTTGCACTTTTCATAGGCATAACCTTATTATATGCAACTTTAACGATATCTGAGCTATACACGTAACTAAAAAATATGACAAATTTGTACAGGCTACAATTTTTACAGCCAATAAAGAGAGTCTCAGTTGAGATCAACATCAGCATTTTTTTTTATACTGGATACATATCTAGAGCTGCAAATATCTGAAAAACTGACTACGGACTTTTGAATGAAACAATATGCCCATTGAGCATACTAGAACACGAAGATATTTATATAATTGACTTAGCAACTGGGTTTTTTTAACATCCATTTTAATAGTTTCCCAACGTGTTAAAAGAACACTAAACATATTTTATGAAAAACTGGGGAAAATATCAATGTAACCTTCACCAAAACATATTGAAACAATTGTGAAAAAGTCACAGAATAGCTGTATTTTTAGTCTGACAATTAAATGATACCAGGATTGGCTCAATAAGGACATACAGATTTTTATACTTCTATAAATCTTCTTTGTTAAAATGTTTTAAAGCATATATGTAATCATTACCATCCGAAAAATAAAGAAGTAATTCTTGTCTCATTATTCCTTTCAAGTTGTCCAGTCAAAACTTAGAAAATATGCACCATCCAGATGGCAAAGAAGCATCTCAGTCCTCAGTAGCTCTTAAGCATATGAAATTGCCTGGCATCAGTCTTGGAAAGAGAACAGTTTTTTGGTTTTTGTGTTTTGTTTTTTTTTTTCCTTATACACTTATTAATTTTTTTTCCTTATAAACTGTATTAATTTTTTCCTTATAAACTGTATTAATTTTATAGCACAAACACTGTATTTTAACCAAGTGGGTGTTATCATTCTTGTCTTAAAACCTGTCTAAATTAAAAGAGAATTGTAGAATGCCATTTCCTAAATAAATATTCTGTTTCAATGTTATGTCTTTAAAGTCTAATATTAGAACATATTACTTTCTGAAAGAAATATAATAAGTACTGTTTAATTTTCTTTGTGGTTTTTTTTTGGGAGGAGGGGGACAAATACACCTCAAATTCTTCACTTTCACTCCTCTCTTTTTTTTTTTTTAAACTAACAATTACATGCAGGGGTGTGTGTGCATTCAGCTTTAAAGTACAATCCTGCAAGCAACCACCAGTATTACATTTCTCCCAAAACATTAAGCAGAAAAAATCCATTTACTTTCACTATTAGAATCCTGAGAAAAGAAAGAAATTACAGCTGCTAGAACAAATCATCTGTAGCAATAATTGCACTTATAGTTAATCTATCTGTTTTCTATGAAACAAATGAAAATAGTAGATTTCAGCTGCTTTTAACATATTCAGCTGCTCTGGATCAGATTAGACCCAGAAAAAGGTAGGACAGCACCACAACACTAATTGTTAAGTGACATGCACACAAACACACAAGTAATTTTACTCCTGTGAGCCTTCTCCCATCTTGGAAGGTTTTTGTTTGTTTTTATAACAGTAATCAATATATTGAGAATAAAGGATTCATTCGAATACATTCCTTAATTCTTCAGGGACAAAGTATATGCTGGTTTACAGGTTTTCAAAGATTGCCCAAATAAAACTAATAAAAACCTTATCATAATGGTTATATCAAAAATTTTTCAACTACTGATACAAAGTTATAAATACCACAGGCTATAAAGTCTGGGCAAATCTGATTGCTTCATACTCCATACATGGATAAGAGCATCCTTCAAACAGACAACTTTGGTATGAACTTAAATGCAAAGTTTACAACTAGCATGTTTCAGTGGTGTTTTACAGTAACGAGAAGTTTTCTGATGAACTCAGTGAAGTTTCTGTGTGTCCCTAAAAGCAAACAGAGTCTCAATTGATAAAGCATAGAACAGATCACCTAACTCCTGGAGTTTTTACAGAAACTCAGGTATCATACTACCAGTGGTAAATGAGTATGTCTTGTAAGCAAAGATTGTAAGGACCTGGAAGTTGACACGTAGGTGTTCATACTGGCTAATATTACCAAACAGTTTTGGACTCTGATGATGCATTACAGTAATATGTACTCACAGAACTTTCTGTTGTTATCTGTTAGTGTAACACATCACCAAATAGCTGTTGCTAATATGATTACTAGTTAAAGTGGAAGAGATACCAAGGACATAGTCCAAATACTTACTACAGTTTTGTATTAAATGATCTTAAAAAGATTAATATTTACAGTAAGGGAAAGAGAATCTTAAGTAAAGAAATGGAGAATATAGGCAGCAAACATCAACACACATATGAACATTGCTCTCAAACAAGATTTGCAGCCTTATAATGTCCAGGGCAACGGCATTTTGAGATTTTGAGAACATCTGTTCTATGATTCTGGAGGAACAACACTCATCAACATCTTCCTGCCAAGTTCTGGTTACTTTTGTCAATTTATTGGCTAGCTCTTGAAATCCAATCTGCGTTTTACCATCTTTTTAATTTGCCTCATGTCATACAGAGCAAAATATTTCTTTTTTTCCAAATACAGTGATTGATGAAAAATAGAGAAGTAGTTTTTTCTTTTCAAACATTTTCTTGGCACAGGTTTTCCTGTATCTTGCATATTTCCATTTTAATCCTGATGTTGCTGAGTTGTGCTGAATACTTAATTTATGTTAACCTGCCACTTATTCCCCCCCCGCCCCCTGCCATAGGTATGAATATTTATGAACGCAGCAGTGGCTGACCTGCACCTTGTATCATCTGAAAAACATATGCATACCGGGCACATGGGACGAGAAGGGAGGAAGACTAGAATTTTTTTTTTCCAATCTTTTGAACACAAAATAAGCGCTACCCATAAGAATTACCTGAATTAAAAGGAACATGCTGTTCCTTATGGTAATTATTTTAAACATCCCATCTAGAGGCTCATGAAACTCTTGGTCATTTCCAAGCTTTGGCATCTCCACACGGGCACAGCAAAAACAAGAGTGGGAAAAAGAACGTGGAAAAAAATAGGCACACAGTGATTGATCAATGGTGTTTGCTCAAGTCCACATCAAGGGACCAAAACATCTCCCTGAGTACTTTTAGTTTCTTCCTCTTAGGTATTTCTTGAAAGTAGAAAGGTGTAATACATAATCGATCACTCAGTACACATCACTTCCAGCCTCCACAGCAGGATACCTGCATCAGAAGTTTATGAACACCGACAGCTATTCAGTATGAAATGGGTGTCCTTCCTGTTGGTATTTCAAAGGGTAAATATTCAGAATCTCCTATTCACTGGATAGGAATTAATTATTGAAAAACTCCCCAGCCTCTTTCGATTGGTTCCAGCTTGTGCCTATGCAAAGCATACACAAGTCCTTGAAGAAATACTGTTAGCATCTGGGAGAAAAAGTCCTTTTTCTGAAAGTCAGGCCCTTTAAGGAAGTATACTCCTAAAAACAACAGTGTTCATTTCCTTTGGACCATTGTAAGTTGTACGTTTTTAAGTCAATATTAGTACCCAGAACACTTACAAATCTTAAAATGTAGAAAGAAACAGATTAGAAATAAAGGATGAAATCCAGGTCACAGTGAAATCACTGAATCTGTAAACTTCCATAATTCCCTCCCCAAACACTCCCCTTGCCAGAACACAAACATCCTACATCTTTCACACTCCCCTATTTCCTCGTCTTCTTTAAAAGTCTATTTCACAAAAGTGTAATGAATAATGCGTATAAAATACTGTTATAGGATATTGATTTACTAAGTTTGTGATGAACACAAACTCACTATGCTCCACTGAGTAGGATACATAGGAAATGTTACAGAAATTCTTTCAATGAGCAAAAATCCGTAACACATCTCTAAATGATTCACAGAAATGACGTGTAGCAAATCTATTAAGTCCTCTAGCACAGTTCTCCAAGAACAGCATGTTTCCCTGCAGAATAGCTTTTGCTTCTTTATGCAATCTGCTCTGAAGTATCTCAGTGAAGACTGAGACAGGGCTTTTACCAATACCTTTGGGAAAGTGCTCCACTACATAATCTATTCTCACTGTCAATCATTTTTTCCTAATACTCAGCCACTCTGAATTTTCACTTGAGTAATCCCATCACATTACTCCCCTTGTGCTTCTATGCTTTAGCATTTATACTCTCTAAATATTTATAGTTATTGTTAAGGAAAAAAACAGACATTTTCCCTCAGCATAGCAGTTTCTGTGCCTGAATGCTGTCGGCCTCCCTTGCAACACTGTATTTCTTTGTACCTTCCAAATAACTATCAGAGAAATTAATATTTGTTGTTGCTGGAAAAAATAGCCCATACAGAAAACTCCTTTCCCCCTCACACACTTTCCTATGAACAATACCCCCTCCTTTTGTTGTTGTTGTTTTTTGTGGTTTTTTTTTTTTTTTTAATCTGTTACATTATCAAAAAGGGTTTATGGAACTGAGTTTTCCAGTTAAGGAAAGCAAACAATTACCAGCTAGATATTTTACAGGTAAAATCCCCTCATATATAATCATTTTGGATACCTAGTCCTAATCACAAATAATTATTAACAAACACACTATATTAACAAAACACAATGTATAATAAAAATATCTTGGAGGTCAGGTGTGCTTTGGTGATGTTTCCATTCTGATTTCAAATGCTTCAGAACAGATGCCTTAAAAAGGAAAATAATCTTTCTTTCCCTCTCTCTCCTTTCCTCATTATTTCCTCAACTTCATTAGAGGCCCAAACTCAGAAAACCATATCCTGCACCTTTCACATCAGAGATCATTGTCTATCATGATACAGTTACTTCACAACACCAATTCAAATTCCTTTATGATAACCAACATTTTCTCCTCTCCTAGGCTTTCTCCATTTGCTTTTCATAGAATAGTCCAGGTTGGAAGAGATCTCAGAAGATCATCTGGTCTAACCTTTCATGGGAAAGGGGAGCCTAGATGAGATGATCTAGCACTCTGTCCAATCACATCTTGAAAACATCCAGCAATGGGGACTCCACCATGTTCCTGGCAAGGTTGTTCCAGTGACTGATTGTTCTCATTGTACAAAATTTCTTCCTTGTATCAAAATAAAACCTCTCCTGGTGCAACTTGCACCCGTAGCTCCTTATCTTCTCCATGTTGTTCCTTGTGAAGAAAGAGCCCCTGTCCTCTTTGTAGCTGCCCTTTAAGTACTGGAATGCTGTAAATAGGTCCCCCCGTGCCTTCTCTTCTCCAGGGAGAAAGACCCTGCACTCCTTCAGTCTTTCCTCATAGGGCAAATCCTCCAGCTCTTTTGATCATCTTCTTGGCCCTCCTTTGGACCCTTCTCCAGTCTTTTCACAGCTTTTTTGAATTTTGCAGACCAGAACTGGGCACAGTACTCCAGGCTTAGCCTGACAAGTGCTGAGTAGAGCAGGATGATTACTATCTCTGCTAGTAATACCCTTGTGGGTGCAGCCCAGGATCCGATTTGCCTTTACTGCTGCAGCAGCACACTCTTGACTCATGTTCAGATTGTTGTCTACTAGGACCCCCAAGTCCGTTTCAGCAAGGCTGCTGCTCCCCAGCCACACAGAGCCTAGCCTGTACTGGGCTCTTTGGTTATATTGTCCCAGGTGCAGGACTCTACGCTTGTCTTTGTTAAACTTCACACTGTTCTTGCTAGCCCACTCTTCCAGCCTGTCCGGGTCTCGCTGTAAGATGGCTCTCCCTTCTGATGTGTCCACATCACCATCCAGTTCAGTGACATCAGCAAACTTAGTGAGGGTGCTTTCAATCCCATCATCTAGATCATTTATGAAGATGTTGAACTGCATGGGGCCCAGTATCAATCCCTGGGTGACCCCACTTGTGACAGGCTGTCAGCCTGAGTAAAAAACATTGATTACCACCCTCTGAGTGCAACCTGTTAGCCCATTTCCTACCCATCTCAGAGACCAGCCATCCAATCTGTCTTGCCAGTTTGTCTAGGAGAAGGCTGTGGGAAACAGTGTCTAAGGCTTTGCTGAAGTGCAGTCAAACAATGTCCACTGTTTTGTTGTGGAAGGTGATCAGGTTAGTCAGTTCCTAGGTTTTGCTTAATTTTATTTCTCATTTGCTTTCTGTACACTCCTATCCACCTCATTAAGGTTAATATTTCTTTATATAAACTTCTGAAGCATTTAGTAATCATCCCTGTAAAAACTGTTGTGAAGACTACACATTTGTGTGCCTCTCCCATTCATCACTGTCATGTTTGGTTTCATGTTTCAAGCACTTATATCCACAGTCAGCTGCAGAGACTTACGATTCTTGCCCTGTGATCTAAGTTTGAGTTAAGAGTTTCCCCATTAAAGCTGTTTTAAATATTGACCTTTCACATAATGTCCCTTCAGGATGACTGAGGTGTTCCAAAGGTTCATCTATTTCTAACCCAAACTCTCCTTTTTAAAACCTGCAGAAAAACACACTGTGCTCTTTATCATTCTAGCAAAGTACATTGATGTTCCTTCTGGATTTTATCACTATTTTTTCACTGTTCTTTACTTACTGTAGTTATTTTCTGTTCATCCTGAAACTTATAGCTTTAAATTGATCAGTAAATTGCATCCCTAACTAACATGAACGCACTTTTTGGTCACTAATGATACAGTTCTCCAATTTTCTCCATTTTCACTCCCTTCCTTTTGTGTCAGCAAGAAACGGACTCAGGATGTCTCTTTCGGGATCCTCTGTTTTCCATTTAGTGAATCTGACTTCTCTGTAATTTATGAATTTCCTTGCTAATTTGCTGAAAGTGCTACTCAACAGAGATGTAGGTAGTTAGAAATCTCCCATGAGCATCCTTTGATACAGAGTATCTCCAGATGAGACAGCATTTCTTCAGCACCACTTGAAATACATCTAATGTTAGTCTGCTTTATTTGTATTTCTTCACTGGAAAATTACTCAGTAGTTTCCTAGCACTGTAAGTGTTTTTAAATATCATGCCAACCCATTTACTTGTTCCATTTCCATTTGTCCTATATAAATTATGTTACGCTAATCTATACTGATGTCCATTTAAAAAATTACCTCATTAAGTTCATCTGAACCCACTAATGGAGTCTACATATACTTTCATAGAAAACTCACTTGCTCTTTCTGGGCATTTTCTATACGTACAGCAAAGGTGTTTCATGGCTCTTACCACTTTTTTCAGAATACCTCCATCTTGTCACTTTTACTGTGATAGTAAAAATATACGTCAAGTTATCTGAATTAAGTAACATTTCCTTTACTGTATTTCTTGGCTACTTTAAATACCACTTAACAAGACACACAGGATTTGAATTCAGGAATCAAGTAACACACATACTCACATATTTTCATATTCATAGTATTAATTTATATTAATTTTGTTACTCTTGATTATCCTGAAAGATCTCAAAGTGCTATAGAAACATAATAAATAAATGTGCCATTCAACATAGTCTGACCATAGCTAGCCCAAAGCTGATGGGATTTTTTGTTTGTTTGTTTCAGTTTCAGATTTTTTTGAAGTGTCAAGCTGTAAGATTTTCCACAGTAGAGTCTTGATATAGCTCCTATTAAGGTCAGTGGGAGTTAGTGGCAATTACATCAGACTATGAATCAGGACTAATTAGATGGAGACCTGTATATTAGTCGATGTAGGAGATGCAGGAAAAAAACACTGAGATGTAACAGCTGAATTTTGAATGTGCATACTTAAAAGCCAGTAAAAATATTGCATCATGCACCCAAATATTATACTCTTTTTTATATTAGTGTTTATCATGTCACTCTTCAGGAAACACAGGTGTATTCTGGATAGAAATTAGAGCCTTCTAATTTAAAAGAAACCTGAATAGTCCAAGTACCTCAGGAAAAAATCTTGAAGGCTCCTAGTGGATTACCAGCTAAACACTAACATTTGGTAATGCAATCTGCACAGAAGAGAAATATAAAACTGAAAAAGATAGGGAGAATGAAGGATGAAAAAAGTTAGAGAAGGTACAGAGAAGATCAGCAAGAGTAACCGAAAGACTGGAAAATATACTACACAGGAAAATACAAAGGATTCAGAATATTTGATCAACAATGAGGTGGGCAACTGTCACAGTTCAAAAGTATCTAAATGGAGGGGAAAAATAGAGTAGGTAACAGAGGACCCAAACACAAAGGAAAATAAACTGAAAGTAGATTAATTCAGGTGTGAAGATACATGCTTATAATAGGGATGCCATTTAACCACTAGAAATATTTCCTGTGAAATGTGGTAGATTCTATATTGCCTTTTTTTTTTTTTTTTTAAAAAGAGGTAGAACAGTAAAAACAGTACAGTGGCTACTGTATTTGAGGAAAATTACTTCAGCTGAACCCAATGACCTATTTTATACAGGAAGCCACGTTAGATTATCAGTGTTCCTTGGAAACTGTGACAGTTTCAATTAATAGAAGATTACAGAATAGGGACAATCTTAAAGACTATGAGTGTCAAACTTCTGGTTAAATTTAATACAGATATAAATGGGTCAACATAGCTACAGATGTCACCACACTTGCTTAATGTTAGCTGAATAAATCACCATTGCCTAATCAAAACCCCTGCATTCTTTGCCAATAACAAGATAATCTACTGCTTCATAAGATCTGTGGCTTCGGCCACCCAAGAATTTCATAGCATTTTGCAACCTGGAATTATCCTCGCGTACGATACGCTGTATGTATCACTAAAAAAGGAGCCATAAAGAATCAAGTGTTACAAAGCCTCAGGTTCAGGAAACAGGCTGCATCCAACATTCTGCAACGGCAGACAAAGGTTTCACGAGTGCCTTGCAAACCAACTTAATTACATATGGAGAACAATATCCAGATACGTAGATTCCAGATTCCTCATGACCATTTAATGCCTCCTTAAACATGAGCACCTCGTTTATGTACCACAGAAGAGACAACGCTCTGTCTGCTTAATTATTGACATGCTCTTTGAGAGCATTGTGATGAAGGCAGCTTTGATTCTGCACTGTTGAGATAAATGGAAGCTTCTCCATTTTTTGAGTGGTGGCAGGATCAACCCTAATAAAAATCAAGTAACGCATTACACATAATGTAAATAATATAGTTGATTCTAATGGAAGGTAGATGGATGATATAAGTCAGGTTACAACTTTTATCGATAGCAATGAATTATTCCTGGGCATCCATAGAGCCTCTGCCTGTCCTCTGCTAAAGCTCAAAGTCTACCAGCCAGCAATCAAATTTTCTTGCAAAGGATTCACTCTTGCTAATACTAGATTCCCACATTTGCAATATAAATCAACCAGTGTAAGTGTGCAAGCTTTCCAGCTTTTTTAAAAATGTAATAGGAGAAACCCTCTTTGAAAACCCAACATCCTTCAATTCACTTTCTGAAGTCTTCCTGATTCCTGTAGGTGACCTGATTGACACAATGAAAGCGGGCAACAGTGAAAACTACTTGATGCTGATATACCCCAGGTTCTGCAAAGGCCTGGATCCCAAAGACCAAATGGATAGACTGCTTCCTTGAGAAAAGTTGTGGGGTTTTGGGGTTGTTTGTTTGGGTTTGGGGGGTTTTTTTGTTCGTTTGGTTTGGGTTTTTTTGTTTATGGATGACAAACTATCCAGTAACCTCTTTCACATTTAAATTGTAACTGACCATACAAACACTAACACATGTAGAAACTTTTCATTCTATAGTATCACACTCCTCTGGGAGAAAGCACTGAGGAAGGAACTAAAATGGGACAAGCTACTTTCAAATCTGTAGCAAAGTCTGGATCTGTGCTTTTTGACTACATTAAATACATGTGTAGAATTACAAAAAATAATTATCATACAGAGCAAGAATACAGTTCTGTTGCTACTGTTTTTCACCTGTGTTGAAAAAACAACCACAATCAATTACAACAAATGGGTAGAGAGAGAAAATAAAACAGCAATTAACAAATAGAGTTGGAGTAGTTCCACTCCCAATAAACCACAGTGGAAAGTGAACGATTGATTTTTAGGGAACATCTACTTATTCTTGAGAGATCTCTCTTTTTCATCCATTTGCAATGATGTATCTCCATCTACTGCATATTAAAAACAAATACACATATAATCTAATCAGGTGTTTTATAACCAGAACCAATATTTTTCTAGTATAATCTTTGGTATATAGCAGCTTGCAGAACTAGTAGCAACAAATAAACTGCATCAAAGCCCCAATTCTTCCTGGGGCATAAGATAATCTTTTTCGAGAGATTTACTCCCTTAGCAAAACAGGGACCACATTAGGTCATACTGCACAGTATCAGTACAAACGTCAAGATTTTCTATAGAGCATGTGCATTCCAGACTCGCGCATAAAGCATCCTGTATCTAAATAAAATCAGTATCACTTGTGCCATTACAAACAAAAATTGTTAACAATCATAAATACTGAATATTATTTATTTCAGTAGTATTTGCACAGAAATGGCAGAGTTTGTATAAAACTAACTCTACGATGGTGATCTAAATATGAAAAATCATAATAAAAGTCAGGGGTCTACTGTTCATATCAAAAGGGTACCAGATTCAATTGTACATTTATTGTGCATTTAGACTATTACAAACATGTTCTTTGTAATTTCTATGACAGTAATATGTAGTCTAAATACCTAAAATGGATTCTCTTAAAAAAAGTAAAAATTAAATTTAAGAATTTTAAATAAAACATCTGAAATAATAGGGTCATGTTTATATTTATGTTGTACATTTACATGGAACTCTTAAAAACTGCTGTTAAAGCTGACAAACACTTTCTACTCTGGTCTATTTTTATGATTTTTTTTTTTTTTTATAAGCTCTGACATTCTTCTCAGAGCTTGCTCTTGCAACAAGCTTTATAAATTCATCAGAGAAAACCCTGGAAGTGGACAATTCCTTTGTCTTTGGTCCATATGTAGCCAGTTATAACGCATAAATCATTTCAAATTTGGCAGACTGCTAAACTAGTAAGTGAATGAACATTCTGCAGGCCTGATTCCATGCCACAGCTAAAAGAGCAACAGCAATAGCTTGCAGCAGCAATGCCTGTAAGTTACTACTTTTGTAGCAAGAATTCAGGAAGGAAAAACCCAATACCACAAAGTAAAGCCAGCAATGCTGAATTACTTCCCCATGCCATATTCTTCCTCACAAAGCCTCAAATTCCTCCTCCTTCCTCCTGCAGGTATTATATGAACAGGACCTCCCCAAAACCTGGAGAGTAGGGAAAAGAATTCAAGCAAAAATGGAAGGATAATGAATAGTCTATGCAGGCCAAATATACTTCTTAACATATCCTTTTGGTACTCTACATCAGCAACTTCTCCTCTACCACTGATAACAGCCTTCTACTGCTGCCAGCTGTAAGTCTTTGAACCAACAGCAGGGAATGACCAACTAATAATGTATAATTACAGTAGGTTGTGGAGGGGAATGGGTTGTTATACTTGCACAGAATGCACTTTTCCTCACTTTTTTCCAAGGAAAAAAAAAAATCATTAGGAATGTTACATCTAAGGCAACAAGCAAAAATGTTACATCAAAAGATTTTTTTCAGGTTACCAAAAGAAATACCTCAGAGTTGGAAAATTCCACATTTAGAGTTTCTAAAGTGAGCTTTTTATTATCCAACACATGAAATAGTCTTTTATGACTGTCATATATACATATGTATGTATTAAGACCCTTCATCCACTACACAGATTAGATTTACAAGGGAAACAATGGTAAATTTGGGAGTTCTTCACCCTCAGAGGTCTACCTTTCCATCCTCAATAAACTTTCTTTTAATGAAAATTAGTGACATAGGAAGGGTTTATGTGCCAAATATTAAATATGTTCAGCATACAAGACATTTAAGGGCGTAATCCCTGCTACTTATTTGTGTATCCAATTTGCAGCATTAGATGGATATATAACAGCACAGATCCTTCTATCTGGAAGGCAGCTCTCATGTATTCTAGGAAATATGAATGAGCTTTGCCTATGTGAATATGACATCCATCTTACATAATTAGCTACCATTTTGCTTTGCATACATATCTAAGGAGACCCATATGGTCATCAGATGAAGGTGTTATTGAGAAAAATGTCACTGTTATGAAAAACAACAGCCATGCTTTATTCTCTATCTGTACGAACTTGAATTCTTTAACATCTGTTAATCTTTCAGGACATGTTTGCAAATGTACTCTTCATATAAACTTATGATCAATGAAGAGTAACATCTTTAAAACATATTATGAGATTCTACCTGCTTTCACTGAAATAAAGAAACAACTCAATTGACTGGATGAATCTACATCTTTGCCTCTCTTCTGAATAGACACACAGTGAAATCATAACTAGGCCACCTTTAGAACAAATTATTGACAAAACCTGGAAGTTCGAACAGGAAAGAATTCCGATATTATTATTTCACTGTCTGCTGATAAAGCTTTTTTCTTCTCCCTCCCAACTGAGGAAACTCTTTATGCTACACATAACTTTCATTCCAAGAATGGTAAAAAGCAGAATAATATGACAGAGGCGCCTCTCTTACTATGTTAACTTAAATCAAGAGTTACCTTGTGAGAGACAGCAGAGTTTCACTAACACAAATCTAACTTTAATTAGAATTACTATTTGCATATTAGTATTACATTTATTCTTCATTAGCTACAGATACAAATGTTATTAAAAAGCTTCAGACTAGATCTTCACTTCTGTTCCACTATATATTTAATGCTACTGAACTTCTTGTCTTTGGATACACCAAATCCAGTGAAGCAGAATATATACTCATTCCCTTCCAATTAACAAAGGTGGTTTTTGCCTTCATTTTTTTACCATGGTAAGGCTAAAATGCTTCCCTTGGAGATACCCAAGTGTGGTACACTAGTTATCCCTGTCAAGTAAATATCACTGAAAAAGCTAGATACTCTTCATGCTACAACTCCATCTTAAAAGTTGCTTAAAACAGCCTGAGATTTCATTCTAATTCTAATAAACTATGCATAATAAACTACAGTGTGTTTAATAAACTATGGAATGACGTGAAATGCACAAATACCACCATCTCTGAACATTATAAATAAAACCGTCCCAGAGTGATATCTGGTCTATATGCCAAACTACTTAATCAGCAAATTCGTAATTAGTGTATCCATCTGTTACAACGCACAAACCCCAGGTAGCTCTGTGCATTCATTTTTACAATTCAATCCTGTGCCACTTTTCTGATCAATCTACTCTGTCCACTATGTTGAATGATGACAATAAATGGAAAACAAAACAGAATATTAAACTCTGTATCTCAGGATATATGAATTTCTATAAAAACCAATAATATACTATGCTAGAAGGCTTTTTAAAGGATTAGTAGCATCCATAGAGTACAAACTAAAACACTTCCACATTTTCTGGTGTTTCACAATGAGTAAGAAAGCATTCAATAAGCCAATTTTACTATTATCCCTAAGGTTACTTTTAGAAAAAAGTACTGCACAGATTGGAAAGAAGTTTTGAAAAGACCATGATTTTACTATATGAATTTATGTAACTCTGGGGAAGGCGGGACAGTTCAAATAGAGAATTCCTTTTTCTACTTTCTTAAACAAATTATTTGTATTTTTTTTTCACAGGGACTTTAAGGTTTTGTGAAGTAATTATCAGAGGTTAAATGCATAGAGAAATAAAAGAAATGAAAACTACTTTATTAATAGCATTCATGTTCCTCACATCAGGAAGCCAGGAATACCACAGAAAGAGTAATTGTCTCCTAAAAAAAAAAAAAAAAGATTATTGAAATGACTTAGTTAAGGAATCCTACTCTTACTGAAGGACAGAATGAGCTACAATCTTAGCTTCAGTGAAAAAAAAAACCCAACACTAATGAGCGCACACCTATGCTTATCGTGTTTTTTGAAAAATCTTGTAATTTCACTTGAAATTAAAATTTCAATTTTTCTTTTCTTCCTTTTCTTTCATCCTCAGTATGATATCCAACATACTGATAACAAAAAGGGGAAAGAAAAAAAGACACAAGCCATGTTCCCACTGTTCTGAAGGCTCCACACTTGACATACACCATTGAAAATCACTATTTTCTCTCAAACACTTTTCTTTGTAAATGGGCCTCCCTACAAAGGATGAATTTTTAGTTCCATACAGATAACTTAAAAAAAAAAAAAAAGCCAATTTGTATGCCATCCCTACACCAAACTACTCTTTCCTAAACAGTTATGTTTCCTTGTAAAATGACATAATTCATATTTTTGCTAGCTTTTAAAACAAAAAAATGTGTTTAAAGTCACAGAATGTGTACTTCAAGTTGGTCTGACGTAAACAAAAAATTGCTTTTATTTGCTAATGCAGAACAAAATTACCATATTTCAAGTTAGGTCATATTTTAACTGGTATCTTCATGAAATGCCTCAAAAAAACCTGTATTTCAGGTAGTTCTAGTCCAAGTTTTTCCTTAAGAAATACAATTTTCAGACATATCAGCCACAAGTTACCTCATTCCTCACCCTAAGCTGCATGACATTAGAGGCAACTGATATGAATTATAGGGGCAGTGGTTCAGCCAAGAAGTGACCATAAGAACCACTGCATGAATTACATCTGGCATAATTTCAGTGATATCTCAACGTCACTTTAGCTTTAAAATATTTCAAGTCAAAATATTTCAACGGAAAATGTTTCAACAGCAGAAGAAAATGAACAGGTAAATACAAATAACCAAGAGATAAAGACAATACCACACAAAGCAGTAAGAAACTAATATAGAAATACAAGACAAGAGAGGTTTGTAAGTAGGACAATCTTCTTGCCAAGTCTTTAGACTATCACAGCTATAGCTATGTGTTAGAAAAAGGTGGAGGGAGAAGAGACAGATATAGCTCAAAAATGAGGAGAAGCAACAGGATGTGATCAATTGGTTCCACCAACATTTCCAGCAGACGTCCCAACAACTGATCCCGGAGTCCCTTTCACAGGTGGACAGAGGCACAGACTGTAAGACCACCAGTTTTCCTGGATGCCAGCTTTTGAATTCTCAGGTCTTTTGGTTCACGTAATCCCAGCATAATGACAGCAAATTACCTCACAGAAAAAAAAGCTGTAGTTAGGTACCTTGCTACCACTTCCATCTGTAACCTCACAAGTCCACAGATCATGTGAGTAAAGAGCAGCTGCTGCCATGCAAATATATCCCAGGAAGCAAAGAGCTATTATAAAATATTAATAGAGAAAGTACTGACGGATTTTATCTTGTTTTGAAGAAAAGAACATAACACAGCTAGCCTTCCTAAGATGTTAAGTAAAAAATAAAAAGAACAATATTACAGTACAGGAATCACAGAAAGTAACTTACCAGGAAAGGCTTTTGAGTATTTTCTACATAAATAGCGGGAGCATATATAGAAAACAGTATGATATGTTCAGAAGAATACATATCTGTGCTGTTTTGTCTATTCAAAAATGTTAATATAAATAGGCAATATTTTTAAACACTCGGATTAAAATTTTGACACGAACTCCACAGGAATCTGCTATCATTCTAACTGTCAGTTGTTCCTGTGACATCTGCAGGAATGTAGTATAATTTAATGTTTGAAAATGGTTGCTTTGATCCTGGGAAGTCAGATGAACCCTCAGATTTGCTTTGTATGCATTTGAGTATTCAACATTTAACAGTAGAAGCCTGAAAGAAACCTTTCACAGCTTAAAAAAAAATCCACAAAAAACAAGCAAAAATGCTCAAAGAGAAACAAAATCCTTTTTTACAGTCTGAAAACTTTCTTCAATATTTATTCAATAGGGTCAGAAAGATAAAATCAGTAGAAGAGAAAAAAAATCAGCTGAAAACCTCTTCAGTTCAAGATTCAAACAGAAATCAGCGTCATTACTTCAATATATGGAACCTAGCATCCACAAATGTATTTTATTCTTCTCCTATAGCACTCTTTCACCCCTTAACCTTTCAATAGACAAGGAAAAAGATGATAGAAACACATTGCACATTCAGAAAAATGATCGTGTTCTCTATCAATACCAGTTCAGAAGGCTGATGTTCTTGCTCACATTAAATAAAACAACACATCATTAAAAAAATCCATCCATTTCAATGGGCGCAATCTCAGTGTGACATACAAGAGTACTACACTTCAGACTAGAAGAATTAAAAATGTTGAAATAGTGATAATTTATGAGTATCATAGCTGATCCTCCCTCCTTGGATCCAGAATTAGTGGGCAAAAAGGAGTAGAAAAAACAAGCTTCAGAAGTTTATTTTACCTTTGGGGTTTTTTGGAGGGTTATAAGTTACAGACTCTGAATGCTTTTTCTTAACAGGACTAAACACAAGCTGCAACTGTTTCAAACTTTAAATGGACATTACCTACAGTGAACAAAGGAGAAATGAAAAACTATATTAGCAGGGACCATTACAAAATTGGAACTTGAAGCAAATACAGACCGTATGGTTTCAAAATATAAAGCTAGATAAAATTTTAAGATATTACCTTTTTTGTTCACCTATTATTCAGAATGTTCCCACTGAAATGCGCAGTGGGTCTATGAGTGTTCCTGTCTGTTGTTGTCACCACCACACTCCATAGTACTGTCTGTATAATTCTGAGATGATGGACATTTCTTACACCATCCCACTTTGGAATTACTGGGCCCATGTCAATTTGCTGGCATTTAATTTGAGGCTCCACTTATTATTGGCTTTGTAATTCTTTGTCGGGCCATTTATTTGGCAGAAATCCGGTGGTTTTGCTTGGCACACTTACTCTTCAATAGTAAAAAAGCATAAATAACCAGAGGCAAATGTGGGCATGCAATATTAATATTATTGTTCTAGTTCACAGCAGCACAAACAAAAATAATTCAATAATAAAAGAAGTTAAGGCATTCATTTAACATGACTGAACGTGTTGATGCATTCATCCAAAGTGATCTCAGGCCAGCTGAAACTATTTGCAAATTCAGCATAGTGTTGTCTGGGAAAAAGAAATTAGCATTAAAATAAATATATATGCAAAGGTCTGTACTTGGAATAAAGTACATCATGATTTTTTTTCAAAAAAGTCTTTAAAATTTAGCTACTTAATGCTTGTAAAAATAAAACCCCAAGAAAAAAAACTTTGTATTTAACCTTATTTGAGTATTCAGCCGGGTGGTAGAAGATTTACAAAGGTCCATTTGCATGCGTACTTAAATCAGTCAGATCAGAGGTGCTCAGCATTTTGCACAACTGATTTCTAATTGAGTGATGAATTAGAAGTTATATGCAAATCTTAAAGATCCTTTTTATTTCTTCATTCAAGACTGAGATAGAGCTTGACAAATTCTGACTATATCAGGTAGTATATTAGCTGTTCAAATGTGGTCCAAAGCTCTTACAACAGGAAGAATGCAAAGCAGAACAACCTTGTAGTCTTGACATGAATAAAAATGATATTGCACAGAAATAAATATCTGACATCTCCATATTATGTCTAACAAAAAGATGTAAACCAGATGAATGACAGCTAGTACTTTTCCTTCACTAATACTAAGCCATTTCAAGATGATTTCCAATCATAGCTAGATATTGTGGGCAGTATAGTATAGTTATATACTATACAGTATAGTTATATATTTATGTCAACTAAACACATGGAGATAATTTTATTTCCATTCAAGTTATTCTTTGTTTTGAATAGTAATATTGCATTGCAGCATGTGGAATTATTTTGGTAAATAGGCTTGCTTGTGAAAAGAGCTATTCTTTTGCTCTCCAACAGTCATTCCTGATGGTAAAACCAGAAAAATCACAAGGCCACTAATAATTTTAGCTATCTAGAAGCATTTCATATACACAGTATTATTTCTTTTTTATTTCATAGATGGAGAAAATGCACCATCCCAAAAAAAGAGTGTGTTATAGTAGGCGTCTGAAAAGGAAAACTCTCCCAGGATATTAACAAGGCAGTCACCTCAAGTGAGAACATTTTGTATGCAACTGCTCACAGCTAGCCAGGAGAGAAATAATACAGGTGGGTGAGTATTAAAGCTTAATACTTACATGTAAGTCACCAGGCAAAAGACAGAACCAGTCCTGAAAGCAAGTTTCTCTGTCCTCATGGTCTTGGCCATTAGCCATGCTTTTTCTAGCACTATTATATTAGCCTAACAAATCTGAATTCCACACAGCACCATGGCTTCAGCAGGACAGACAGACAGGCAGTCCCGTCTACAGAGAATAAGCTGGTCCTGACTATACTCACCTGAGAAGGTAGAACAGAAATTGTATTCTCCTGAAGAACCAAACCCTGTCTCCCACATTCTGAATGCAGCATCATGGTTTCTGCCCATGCTTTATAAGAAGTGCCTATCACTAATCTGTGAGAAGCTAGCTTTTACTGCAAAGCCTATTGAATCACACCTTTCAGAGCAGGAGGGTGAAGGCATGCTGAGTTTCTTAATTTCAGTCAAACATACACATAAAGTACACAACAAGCTCTTCAAACATGTCAGAATTAAGACCTAAGCATTAAAACTTGTGTAAGCACTCAGGAAAAAACAACTTTACAAAACTTAGTCAACTTCCAACATCTCTAGGCACCTCCAAGGATAGAAACCAGCTGACTCATAGATTTCAGGATTGCAAGTTTGGACTTCAGTAGGATTTAGGCAACTATCACATTATTAATAGATTTGTAACAGGACTAAGACTGTTATGGATGAAATACACAGGAAAATGGGTGTGTGAGAAAGCAGCAGCAGAACTACCAGAACAAGGATTAAAAGAACAGCCTGCCTAGTTAACAAAGAACACTGTTTCGGGGAAACCGCTCCCAGAACACCATTCCCAGCTGCAAAATTGAGAAAAAGCTGTTTCTGTCAAGACAAGAATGCCTGTGCTCTGACAGGAGCATGGCACAGACAACCCCTCAGCAGAAGACCGCAGTCTGACAACAGGAGGATGGCAACACAGCTGCAGTATATCACATGCCATTCATTTTCCTGCTAGCCAAACAAGGAGAGACATATTGCGCACATAACTTTCAAACAAAATACAAGGAGGGTTTGCTGCTTGTTGTTTAAGAGCTATGGACACTGAAGGAAACAAAAATCTGAAGCAAAGTACCATACCACACCACCATAACAACTGCTGACTTATAAATATGAGTATAAATAATCAGTCCAAAGACTAGTTTGCCATTGCCAGCAAAGGGAGCCCAAGAGATGTAGCGAGTACTTCACATCCAGCATCCCCTCAGCTTCGTGCTGAACACCAGAAATCCAGGCCAGACTACTTAGATGTTTTGATGAATAAGTTGATGACAGTGAGTGAATGAATGAAATCTATGTGAGTACAAGTGTGACCTGATAAAATAATTTACTTAGATATTTTGCTACAAAAAAGAAAAAAACCAAAAATCACTTCCCCCCTCTCAAACTCTTGCATAGTGGTAAGTCTACAACAGTAGAACTCCAGTGTTTAAAACAGAAGCCCAATGGTTCTTCTAAATTAGCATCTCTGTATTTCACTGAAATGAAACAGAAATCAAGAAAATTAAA
This sequence comes from Mycteria americana, assembly GCF_035582795.1. Lineage (NCBI taxonomy): Eukaryota > Metazoa > Chordata > Aves > Ciconiiformes > Ciconiidae > Mycteria > Mycteria americana. The sequence goes on from NC_134367.1 coordinate 112,910,376, forward strand.
ACACAATAAACATAAATTACAATAGAACTTTAATGTGCAAAAATCCATGGTCCACTACCAATAAAATATTTTGTAGTTTGTGTTCAATGTTTTGATTCAGGCCCTCTCTCAGTTCCTCTGTTTGAAATATATATTGTTTATAAATAGGTAGATTTCTATAAGCATTCACTGTATTACACACAGAAATCTGCTATTTATTTACTTGTGTCAGGCCTCAAGTACCCTGGACAAGTGGCAAAGACTGGTGGGGCTGGAATTTATAATTCCTAAGATCATTAGAACATGAATTCTATGATTCCTTCACTTCTGACACAGTCAATATTATGATGATTGCAAAGGTCTGAAAAAAGGAAAAGGTACAAATCCAGGTTTGGACAATGCTAGTAGAGGACATTAAATAAATGGAAATTATTGGTAAAAAGGAATAGCCCTTGTAGGAAAAGCTAAAGTTATGAAGGTTTTGGAGGGAAAGCAAGCAAAATTAACTGTAATCACAAGAAAAAGCTTTGAAGGCCAAAGTATAAAACTTAATTTATAAAACTTAAACTGTAAAACTAATGGCACAAATAAAGATGTTTGCACATAGCTCTTTGTCTACAAGCAGAGAATTTACAGAACATGTTAGCATTTAAGGCCATAGCTGTAAATACCATCAATGAATTCAAGAGGCAGCAGGCATTTTCATAGCGCTGGGAGTGGAGAAGGATAAAAGACAATCTGGCTGGGCAGGTCACTGAGGTTAATATAAATTTAAAGTACCACACGGTCTTTGAGCTAAGTGTTAAAACTCACAACTTAGCAAGCCCTTCCATGCTTGTGGTTAATAAAAGTTTCTAAGTTGTAAAAGTATAATATTTTGACCTTGTCTGCTTACAACAGCTATTTCTTTTTCTTAGCAGTATAGATTGCTCCTCCCTACGTTGTATTCTAAATAGATGCTTTTAAATATTAACCTTAAGCTAATTTAATTACATTAAGCCTTTAGTAGGTAGCTTTTTTTAACCTATTCTTCTTATAAACCAAAGTGGATCCATGTCCTATTTATTGTTTCACATGAATGCAGAGACTTTAAACATGGGAATCCAACTGATTCTTGTAAGTATGGTGTAATACTGCACAAGAGCATAAAAATCTGGAGCTGCAGTTTCCAATCTTCCTGAGCCTCCACAGAATGCCCAATAGGTGCACTGTTGTATACAGGGATGACTTACATTCATCCGTACCTAAAAGACTATCAGAAAGCAGAGATCAAAGACACATAGCTACTTTGATAAATGAAGGCCTGACGCAGGCCTTTCACAGCTCACAGAGCTAGTCATAATGACTGTAAAAGGAAATATTTCCCCACTAGCACTCCTTATTTTTTCCTACACTTTCCTGGGAGTTGTCCTTTTTTCAGATAATGCTCATACAATCAAGAAAACTTACTTTAAAAGCATCCCTCCACAGTTGTCATTTGCTTTTAAACATGTTTATGAATACAAAATGTTATAAATTGCCATGTAATAACTCATAAAATACAGAATGTTCTTTAGCAAAATAGTATTTCAAAGCATGTTATCATTCTATGCATACAAATTGCAGAAGAGGTGTAATGCCAAAACATGACCTTTTCAAAAACGATAGATGGATGAATTGAGAAACATTCTCACCACTTCTACATTTATTTCATATAGCTTCTTCAGATGAAGTACACACATTTTCCAGCTCCAAAATACACACAATTTAGTGCCTGTCTTCTCACTACAAATTGTACCTTTTTTCTTTAAATTCTGTGCCAGTGAGTACTTTCTCAAAATTATGTTGATATTACGGGAACAAAATCCCCTCGACCTTCAGTAGTGAAGTCACTAGTTGAACAAGTATCTTTACAGAGATGTCGCCATCACAGTGTTGGCAAAACTTAACATTTTATCTGGTTTTTTTCCCTTGAACATTGAAATGCTTCCTTACACATTAACACGTCCTGGTTTTGGCTGGGATAGAGTTAATTTTCTTCCCAGTAGCTGGTATAGTCTGTGTTTTGGATTTAGTATGAGAATAATGTTGATAACACACTGATGGTTTAGTTGTTGCTAAGCAGTGCTTACACTGGTCAAGGACTTTTCAGCTTCCCAGGCTCTGCCAGGTGCACAAGAAGCTGGGAGGGGGCACAGCCAGGACAGCTGGCCCCAACTGGCCAGAGGACTATTCCAGACCATATGGCATCATGCTCAGTATGGAAACTGGGGGAGTTGGCCGGGGGGTAGCGATCGCTGCTCGGGGACAGGCTGGGCATCAGTCAGCAGGTGGTGAGTGGTTGCATCACTTGTTTTTCCTGGGTTTTGTTCCTCCCTCTCTCTTTTGTTGTTTTCCTTTTCATTACAATTTATTACTATTATTATTATTATTTTATTTCAATTATTAAACTGTTCCTATCTCAACCCATGAGTTTTCTTATTTTTGCCCTTCCAATTCTCTCCCTCATCCCACCGGGGGGAGGGTGAGCAAGTGGCTGTGTGGTGCTTAATTGCCAACTGGGGCTAAACCACGACAACACATCAGCTTCTCTGCTTGTCTTAGCAACACAGGACTTATTAATCTGCTGTCCCTCAGTTCTGCTCTCCTGAGTCACTCAGGAGAGGACCCTGAGCCCACAGATGTCTAGGCAAAAGTTTGCCAGACATTTCCCAGGAGTCAGCTTGCAACAGATACTAAATACTGTGATTTAGGTATCACATCTTTCCAGAGACTACATATTTCTCATATGGAAAATAAATATCTGAGAATGGAAAGATAACAGAAAAAGTGAGAAACAAAATCAGCAAGCCAAAGATTGCATGGAAGAAAGAAGCAAGATTAATAATTAATGGAAAACAAAAAGAAATAGTATACCAGGCAAGGCAGTACAGATGCAGAAATTGTGATTTTGGAGGCAGATGGAGGATGTCAGAATTAGAACAGCTGTAGAGAGCTGATGATATCAAATTTGCATTAGAATTCAAGCATGAGTTTTCTTAAAAAGTACAGACTGTGTTCAGAGTGGAAGGCAGTCAGTAACCATAAAAATCAAAAAAGTACCAAACTTAAAGAAACACCAAGTTCATTAGAAAAAAATTAGCAAAAGTTAGAAAATTACAGAAAATAATGCTTATATTCATATTTGAAAACATGCATCTTCACTGATCTTTAAATATTATTAAAGAAAAAATTTTCCTCAAGAGAAGTAGTTGCATCAAACCTATAGCATTAATGCATAGTTTTAGCCGACAAGAATGGGGAATTCTATATTGGTTTGAGGTATTTTACTCAACATTTTAAAATTATTTCAACATTTTAGCCTTTTTAGTTAGAAACAAAGCTTCTTAAAGTGTCCTGTTCCAGTCAGAACTTTCAGCAGATTTTGAAAAAGCTCCATTTCTGTTCAGCTTTAGGCAGTTCTATTCCTCTTTCCAAAAATTGTTTTTTCCATAAAACAAAAATCCACTAATTTGCATCAAGAGGCACTCTGGAGGGATCCAGAATAGATTGTTCCAATACATACCCAAACCAACCAAACCACTCCATGATTCTATACATATATAGTATAACTAAATACAGCAGCGACATGCAAGTTACAGTAATTTAGAAAAACAAAGAAAAGATGTGAACATTCACTGGCAGAACAGTCACTGTGTCCTGACATAGTTCCAAATACACAAGTTTAGTCCCAGTTAGTACACTTGCTATAGAGGCTGTCCTCAATTTACCCACTCCTAAATGGCTGGTAAAATGGGTTGGGAAGTCAAAGATGGGTTGGGAAGTCAAAGATGGGTTGGGAAGTCAAAGATGGGCTGGGAAGTCAAAGATGGGCTGGGAAGTCAAAGATGGGCTGGGAGCCACATCACTTCTTTCTCTACCACCGATTGCCTATTGAGGCGTATCTTGATCTTACTAACATGATATGTCGTTTAGACTCAGGTTTTGTCCTCTGACAATCTGGGGAAGGTCAAACATAGAACTTATATAAAATGCTTGTATTCTGAGTGGTGATGAGCAACTTGAAAAAGACCAGTTTGGGCTTTGGGTCTGCACAAGCATTGTAGCTTTCAGTGCTTCACTGGGTCAGGAGTTAACTTCCCACACAACCAAATACAAGTAATGCAAAATTTTGTTTTTAAACTAATAAAAATTATACACCTAGTAATTAACTTTTAAAACAGCCAATAATCTGCTAGCCTTCCATAAAGAAGATAATTGTGACTCCTGACTTCCTTTAGATTTGAATTATTTAATAAACCTGCACATATACATTTTAATAATGCCATGTAATGTTGGTATCACCTATGACCCTACCAGCAGTCATGGAATAATGCATGCCATAGCTACGCTACACGTACATAAAATTTGGCAAAGAATTTACTCACAACCCTTAGTTACCTTTAGTTAGCTAGGCAACTTAGTTATCTAGATAACTTCACAGTAAATCATGGTAATACTTTTGACATAGATTTTTCCAATATTCAGTTAATGATGACACCCATTGATCAAAAACCCTTTAAGATGCAGCAAGAGAGCTGTTTTATGGCAGTGTTAGAAAATCTCAAACCCTCAGAGCGTCACAGATTATTTACAACATGTAATAGGGTGAAAAACAGAGAGATGTAATCAAAGGCTACAGTAATCTACTTAAATTAGGCTGACTTTTTTTCAGTGGGGATTTGATTCTCTCCTGACTGTTTTCTTCCATTTCATCATTCCTGAAACTCAAACTATATTTTGTTCAACTTTAATGAAGCTATTAAAATGAAGGTAATTTGAACATCCAAAACTATCACTACAAAATACATTGCTCTTCCTTTTACAAAAGGATAGGTTGTCTAAACATTCTCCCCTTTCACAGAGGAGCTCTCCTCTTCCTTGCTCAAAGTTACATCTCAAAGGTTTTGGGGAAATAGTGTTTAGAACAAGATCATTCAAGTTCTGTACTTGAAAACGCACGTGCAGCTTTATGGGACTTGGGATAGACCTGAGAGGTGCAAATTTTCTTATCTCTATCTTAATCTTCTCGCCAACTCTCAAAGCAATGCGTTTGTCAATCTCCTATGCCTCTGTCCATCAGTGTGGAAAACAGAGAAAAAGATGTAAGTCTCCAAGGCATAAAGGACTTTGTACCTTCAAAGTTTAAATTTCTGTATTAAGCATTTATGCAAAGTTTTAGTGGAATACTGTTATTTTTAGCCTAGATCTAATTCTCTGTATCCAAAAATAAAATGCCCAATCTCCAATACACTTAATTTGCCATCATCATTGTTACCTTCAAGTAATGCCAGAAGGCCAAAGTCGTAGTGGAGTTCTGTAAGAAAGTAAGAAAATCTCTGCATTGAGGAGTTTCCAATCTGTCCCATGTGCCTTTACTGGGCACACAGTAAAGTGACTCTGGCAATGGTGCACAAACTATTACATGTAGAATTAGCACCGCTCTAGGCTTATGTCCAATCTCAGACAAGAGACTTACTGCAGACTTTGCAAATTCTGCCAACATCATAGCAATGCTTTTTACCATGAGGTCTTGTTACACTGCTGAAGAAACAAAGCCAAACACTTCAGTCGTCCATTTTACTTGATTTTCAAGTATTTGTCAGCATGGATCACAGGAAAACGTGGACTTCCCTGAAACCAATGCTAACTTCCTCATAGAAACAGCTATTTCGTTTTTGCAATAGGTTTCTGTACAACTGTCCCCAGTGCAGCTAACATGAGGAAGTAAATGCTTAAATTGCATATATTCAGACTTCATTCAAACAGCATTTAGCAGATCGTTTACAACATGGTTAAGTATAAGCAGTATGCTCTTGACAATGTCAACAAAAAACAGCAGAAACATTCTTTAAAAATCCTACATTCCTCATCCTAGGAAATGCATAATTGGAGTTCTGAAATGTTTTGGAATACTGCTTTTCAGCAAGTCTGTTCTATTAAATGGATTACTAGATCTAAAAAAACCCCAAACAAACTAATAACCCCCACAGAACAGATCCAGGACTTTTGATCCTGGACTTTGGATCCAGATCCATGATTTTATTTCAGAGCAGATGTTATCAGAAAACTGTCTTCATTGGTCATACCATATCTAAAAATGAGATATATTGAAAAGACTCCATAAGACACTTACGCTATCAAAACTACATGGTGTTTTCATTTATAGAGGAAACCAGAGCAAGATAGGTCTTAATCATTCATAAATTATCCAAGTGGTGACAGACTGAAGTAAACTAAGGCAAAAAGTCTGGGGAATGAAAAAAACATTGGATATTTTGCATATGAAAGTGACAACAATATTAGATATTACAGGATTAAAGAAAAGTCTTTAAAATACTGGTTGAAAACTACTGTTATTTTTAAGATGTTTAAATAAATGAACAGTATTTTATTTAAAAATGTATTAAGAACCACATATAAAGAAAAGCTTTGCATACTTGTTAAAGGTAACAAGAAAGAGGATTGAACTCTACTGGAATATAGATTTCAGATTCTCAAATATAATTTGCTCAGGACTCACTTTCTGTTGGTATTACTGCCAAGGGAAGTGATGGCAGAATGATTTTCCGGGGGAGATCCTCCAGTTTCCCAGACCAAAGTCCTCCAAAAAAATAAAAAAATTCCGTCCACCTGATCTTCCCATCCACTAAGGCAAATCTTACCTCTTCAAGCTCAACTACAACTACACTTCTCTTACAACCCCATTATAGCCTCCCAAATTTGAATTTTCCCACCTTTCTACCACATGCTCCAAACTCGCTCATCAACCATCTGCTTTCTATTTACTGTATCTCTCTCCTCCTTACTATATGTCCATCTAATGCTTAATCCCATATTCCCTACTTCAGTCCTACTCCAATGTTCTGAACTGAAAGTGAAGTTACAGATATTCCACAGGGCAAGGAGAGAAAGGAACAAAATTAACTTTGACAGCTCCCAAAACTGTCACAACACTACTGCTGTCACCATAATCTTTGTAGTGACATATCTACAGCTTTGTTATAGGTGGCTCAGTTTGGGAGATTGTGATCTTGATGGTTTATAATGAAAACATTTAGTAATTTTGGTAGAACCAATTTGGTAGATTGTTTTTGCCTTGAACTTGGAAGCACCGAGCCCACTGAACCGACACAACCTGTGAATACACAGTGAAATCAATGCAATTGAGCATTGATTTACTGTACAGATACACAGTTGACCAAGCTGTCTCAGATTCACACCTCATATACTTCAGGACCAGTTTGTACATAACATACATGATGCATTCTCAGATACGTGTACAAGATCTTCAAATACTATCCAGAGATATCTTCTGCATGGAAAAAAAATCTGGGGGCAAATTTGGACATATGGGACATAAAGCTTAACTCAATCTGTATGTGACTATCAGTTCTGAGTACTATAGAGCAAGACCTGCTTAACAGAAAATTTTTGTCTATGTATCTCTATTAAGAACACATTTTAAAGTGATATGTTAGGCCAGCTCTTAGTATGAAAGCAAGTACCTTAGTGTAAGGTACTAGACAATTCATTCATGTGATGATGTACATCAAACATTTTTATTCCCAACATAACTGTCTATACTTGCTGTTGTTTTTATTTTTGGGGAGGCTGAGGGGCGGGGGTGGTTTTTTGTTGGTTTGGGGTTTTGTTGTTTAGTTTGGGGGTTTTTGTTTTGTTTTTAATAACATTAATTGTGTTAGTTAAAAAAATTAGCTTTTTAAGATATAGCAATTTAAAATTTGACTTTGGATTTTTGACATCAGCCTGTAAATATTTTATGCTAGAAGTAATGCCAAATATGTGCAAGTTTGCAGGACTGGGGTTTTATTTAGTTTTATTTAGCACTGAGATAGAAAACAGCTTTTACAGTGATTCTAGTTGGGCATCACTTTCTCAGCATCAAGTAGGCAAGCAGAAGACCAAAAATAACAATAAAGGGATTCAGTTTGCGGTACATTCTCTTAGCACTCTTTGTACAAGTCTTGTTCCTGCACTGCTATTTTCTTTCACGTTACTTATGACTACTGAAATCTGTTGACACCTTGCACACAACATTAAAAATCATTTTAGACCAACTTTTCAGCATCACACTAATTCAGGAAGGCATGGTTCTTTAGATTGCTTTTTTTTCTGTATTTGCAATGAAATCATACCTAGAATACATTCAGTATTTTTAATATAGTAACAAACATTTGAGGTTATTTGAGTGTGGAAAAAAGGTAGGGCTACTCTGTTTGAAATACCTGAAGGAGCAGTGGCATTCCAACAACCGACAGAATTTTGAAAGTATAATGAACAAGTTGAACAGCGTGTTGGGATTTGAATGTTAATTACACTTTATTCTTGGAAGCAGTTAAAAACAAAATTTGTTTAAAAAAAGAAAGGAAAAAAGCAGGACGTCTAAGAACACACACAGGATGAAAGAAATCCCTACTAGGAGAAATCCAAAGGACACTTTTTGAAAGCAGGCCTAGAGAATGAGTAAACTAAGCTTGAAATCTAAGAGAAACTAAGAACAGGCAAGAAGAATGTTTGAGGGAAGGGAGAGAAATTGTTTTGGTTTTGTCTAATTTCTGTAGTGAAAAATCTGTCAAAATCTAAAGCAGGTTATTTGAAATCTGAGAATTCATTATCTTTATGAAGTTGCAGTTTATTCTTTTATTCTGCATTCTCTGTTGTCTCACATTCCTGAGCGACCGTGTAGAAAAGACTCAGTACTAAAAACTCTTCTTTGAAATTGTTCTTTGTAATCTTTTATCCCCTACCTATTTAGATTTATCGTATAATTTAGCACAAGCAATTTTAACGCAAAGAAAATAGTTTAGATGAAGTCAAGGAAAGCAAATCCACAAGTTTTTCTAAATGCAAAATCAGCACCTTTATAGCAAAAGCTGCTGTCAGAAAGGATTGTTGTGAAAGTTCCAGCTTCAACATTATCTCACCTATCAGATGAATATATACTACATCTGCTTTTCTGACAAAATCAGAAACAGCAAACAAAGTGTAATGCAAGCACGTTAGAATCAGTGTTCAAACCTTAGCCTGTTATATTCAGACATTTGTGGGTTTTAGGTAGAGTAGACATGGCACTAATATTAAGGTTCCCAAGGCTTTCATTATAGTCCTTTGACAACATTATAAACCTTGAAAACAAACATCAACCACGGAAGCTGAATATTTTTTGAAAGTTGACTCAGTAAAGACAAAGCCTATGATGACGAGGATAATGAAAATAGTTTGGCAACATTCAAACAAAGAAATTAGGAAACATTTAACAACTACAGGTATTCCATGATTTAAAGAACTTGAATTTTAACATCAGTCTAAGCATAGGATTCAAAAGGGACCTTTTCCCATCTGCGTGAAAGATTCACCTGTCTGACCAATCTAAGAATCCCAGAAGCGGTTTGTAATAAACACACTATTGCTCCTGAATAACCTAAAAGTGTATCACATGCTTCAAAGTCTGAGTCCTTCATGCTGATGTAGCTAGCTGCTCAGAACTGAATATACGAAAGAGAAGCATAGTGTGCCTTATAGTCCTGCATTATTACAAGATATTAGTAACTGACTTTTCTGTCAGTAACCATTAGTAATAACATACCACAACTGTCAAAAAATTATAGTCAAGTCAGCAGTGATCCTTCAGTATATGCATGGACTCCTGAATTCACAGTACACGATTTTTTCAAACAACACTTCATGTAATGAAAAATGAATATTCAGGTCAACAAAGATGACTAACATATTTGTGTTGTATTTGCTATTTGTTTGGAAAGAACCAGGAGTAATTTTCAATTCTATGTGTATATGAACTTCAATTCTTTTGCACTAACAACTATATGAAAGTAATATTTCTTTGTAGTAATATTTGTAGTACTTCTTTGAAAGTAATATTTCTATTATGTTTCTTTTCAGCTAAATTTGAAAGGTAGAGAGCATCTCCAACCATTATTTACAGATATCAAAAGAATTTTAATCGGTTGAAGAAAAAGCAGCTACAGTAGCAACTCCCGGATGTTGCATACTGACAATAATAGTAATAATGTTAATTATATCTGCAAACTTCAATGAACACTGGATCAAGCCCAATGTTTTACTTTATCAAAATCTTTCATCTTCATTATTAAATATGTCTAACATACATTAAAAAGTATCACAAGTGTACTAAAGATTACCATAGCTCTCCAACTAAGCAATTAAGGTGTTGATTTGAAAGAAGGCTGCAAATTTACTGGAAATTTTGTAATATTTTATAATTTTACCCATTCAATAAACATGGGACGAACAACAAACCACACGTCATATATATATAAACCTTGGGAAAACTGATCTCACTCAGATATGTTACCCTAACCACAAAACTTTGGTCAACAACAACTTCAAAATGACCACGTCGCATGCTTCTCACGAACACAAATGAGATCAGTTAAAAGCAGAAAGCACTGCTATTTCTTAGCCATTTTTGTTACAAATCACTCTTCAGTGGGCAACAGTAAAGTGCTTAAAGAGGTAGGGATTTTCATTTGAAATCTCCAATGCTGAAATTCCAATGGGGAATCTAAGGATTTTTTTACATGTTTTTACAAAGTGCTCTAGAAGTACTGTTCTAGTTTGAAGGCTATATTTTGATTCCAAAGGTGCTGCGTGGCATATTTTCTTAGTAAGCCACATAATATTATT